>NC_084525.1:1070000-1345000 GCF_024500275.1 Phycodurus eques | reverse complement strand
GCTGTGGTCACTAAAATAGATCCACACGTGACTGTTTGCATTCAGCGGGCTCACTTCCCTCTTCTGACTTGTCACCTGCTGATTAGATTGCCATTTCAGAATCAATACACCCATTGCTACGTATATCAACCTTGTAGTCTGCATTGCCCTAAAGGCTGCCATGTTTTTTTTTAACAAATAAATAATTACTTATTCATTGTTATTGGAGTAATGCATTGTCTCATTTTTATTGACCTTGCGAGCGTTTGTGTTTAGTGACTCAGTTCACACAAGCCTTGTGAGAGAGACCTGTTTTTCTGACATTGTGTTTGTAACCTGTGCCGTAGAAAGTGACGTTGATCTGCTGAGTGGACTTCCCACAGCTGGCCTGCATGACTCGCCCTGCTCGAGCCCGACAAACACATGGTAAGAACCGCTTGTCTAAAAATGACTTCAGTTCACTGCGTGCTACAAACGGCTAAACAAATTGGAAATTCAATTCAGACATTTCATCGAACAAACTATTATTATTATTATTATAACTAGAAACTATGGGACACAAGACTTACCATCTACTGTGGTAAACAATTTGATTGGCACATTAAATGATACTCTTCTCCCTTGAGAGGAAGTTAGACTTCAATTGAGGCACAGCAACTCATCAGCATACTTCATCATTCCATGCCTGACTGTGCTGCTGATGCTTCTTCAAGATGGTGAGGGCCTCTTCACAAAAGGCATCAGAATACTCATCCAAGCCTCATGGCTCCATGAGGTTCCCTACGTGGCTAGTTTGTTAGAGAAACTCATACGGATTTTCTCCAAACATAGCATTCCAATTTGGGGTGCACGATATTGGGGGGTAAAAATGACATTGCGATGTTAATTTATTTTTTAAACCTGCGATATATATTGCGATGTGAAATAATTCAGGACTGGTGTTGGGAAGGTTAATTTTTGATGCCAACTAGTTGAAAGTTCTGTTCATCATTCCAAAAATGAGGTAGTTCAGAATTCAAAATTTTGAACTGTATTTACCAGTCCAAAAATGAACTTGTGCTAAGATTTGGTGAATTAAAATGTAATCAACCCATTTGACTTAATGCATTTATCTTTTTCGCATGACATGCGAAGTGATGTTAACACACAAAACGTGAAGATGGTCCCCAGAAATATTACTGTATTCCACAGTTAAACTTACATTCTTTTTTTTTTTTTTTTTTTTTGCCCCCACCAGGATGCTCAGGGGTACAAGTGGGTCAGATGGCGGGTGTGGCTGTGTCACCTC
Organism: Phycodurus eques; assembly: GCF_024500275.1. Classification (NCBI taxonomy): domain Eukaryota; kingdom Metazoa; phylum Chordata; class Actinopteri; order Syngnathiformes; family Syngnathidae; genus Phycodurus; species Phycodurus eques. Next base: position 1,343,733 of record NC_084525.1, on the reverse strand, counting down.
GTGACCGTGCTGTCCCTGGGTCTTCTCCTGGTTCTGTTTCACTGGCGCCCTCGACTAGCTCTTCTGGCACGCTGTCGCCCTTGTTCCCTGGGACTCGCAGATTTTGTGCTAATACGAGTGAGAACAATAAATCCACCTCTACTTTTTTTCTACGATGAACCACAGCACTGTAATAGCTTGTGCTTCAAATGCTTCTTCAGAGAAGTGTACAATTACTGCATTGCTACTGTGTCACATGCCGAAGTCTTCATTCACATACAATATACGATACTGCGATAAAGGGTCCCATTCGGGAGTACAAGCATATACAATGACTGTTGTTCCTTTACACACATGCATGCATCTTAAAGCTTTTCCTTTTTGAAAATCTGTGAATGGGGATTGTTCTTACAACTTAAAAATAATAATAATTTTCCCGTTTTTACTAAATGGCCTAAGTGGTCAATTTCCTCATGACCAACACAATTCTTAGTGGTGAAATAATCAATAAACAGTCGTACAAATTCCGTATACATTTTATGGTTCAGTGATCAGAAGTTGGAAAGTGATACAAACTGTTGTGGGTCCATTTGTGGTTTAAACCAGCGGTTGCGTCACAGACTGGATTCATGTAAAGAATATTTCGGCTGACCGACATAAAATCAAATAAAACAAATGATTAAAAATACCCGGATTTGGTGGCAACCAATTCACGGTGCACGCCGCTACTTGCCCAAAGTCTGCTGGGATAGGCGCCAGCGCACCTGCGACCCTTGTGAGGATAAGCGGTTTGGAAAATGGATGGATGGATATTAAAAACGCAACTCACCATGATGCTTGATGTGGTTGTTTTAATCACTGGGAGCTCTGCGGATGTTTTTCTTCAACGAGCTAGTCCCATCTCCGGATAATGGGAGACAATGAAACCAGAAGTGTTTTATTCTTGATGTTGTTTTTGTCACTGTCATTGCAGTAAATCCCGCTTCACAAAGATAGGATGTTGGAAATGGAAGCAAGGTATTCAGTGCTTTTTTTTGCCAGTTTTGAAGGCTTCATTACCTGAGTGTTGCCACATATTACGTAGAGCGGTCTTGCGCGTGACAATCACTTGTAGAGAATCGAGATAAAAGTATATTAAATAGGACTGCTGATATTGTCTCTTAGATTCAAATTAATTTTTCTCGGAAGTTGCAGGCTTGTCTTGTCTCATCATTTTGCCTTTTTCCCCCTTTCCGAAGAAGGTATAAGAGTGTTTGTTTTTTACCCATTTGTGCTAGCTTGTAGGCTTCCGTTTTTATATATTGTATCGTGTGACCGAGATGGTTTGCCATGGTACAGAGGCACAGGCGGATGCAACTGAATTTCCAAATAAAACTTTTGGTCTCTGATGATCAACAAAGATTTTTGTTTCTTCTCTCTGTGCGGCCCGGTACCGGTCTGCGGTCCAATGGTTGGGGACTGCTGGGTTAAACTACTGCTTAGCAATGTATGGATGTGAAAACCAGGTACTGTACGCAAATATTTCTGTTGCCTTTTCGCCTTCAGGATAGTTTTGGCCAGCAGCATGTGGTGGAGGTGCTCACAGAGGAGATTGAGGAGGGCAGGTGAGTTTTGAGAGCTTTGCCTCATGTCCACACAACACGATGTGCATGTCTAAAAACATGCTTTTACCATCCTTGTGCTGTTTTTCCTCTGTAATAGTTTAGAATTATTGGGAGATGCAGAGGCTACGGAATGGAGGGACACAGTTGAACTCTACCAGGAGGAGGTGAAGAACAAGTTCTGTTTTTACTTTTATTTTTAATGTGGAATTAGTCAAGTGCTCTCTAATGTTGTTTTACAGAAAACACTTCTGCGCTACTACCTGTTTGAAGGCCTTCGCTACATATGGCTAGACAGGAAGGCAGCTTTCCGTCTTGTGAGGTAATGTGTAAGGATTCGCTGAATACTGAACAGCTGTATTTTGGGGCCCGTTGACGTCGAATGTGCAGAGGAGCTGAGAGTGTGAAAAAAGGAGGGCGAAAAAAGGCAAAGATACTCCCGCCGCGCAAACACAGTCAAGCACTAGCTAAGCAGAAACACTATGGTGCTGGGACAAAATGGCGGACGAGGCACGGGCTTCGTAAAGTCGAAACGTCGTAGGTCGAGTGCGTCGTAACTCGAGGACTTCCTGTATTGCGTCACACAAATGTTGGGTTAAATGTTACATATTGAGAATCAGGTAGTACCACCACAATCATGTTTTTCTTTTGACTGTAGTGTCCTCAATGAGAACTGGACCTGCAAGGACCTCCATGGCTTCAAAAATGGTTTAAGTCACTATGAGCAGAACGTAAGGTGAGCATGGCAACGTTGTTGAATGTTTGACTGCTTTATTCAATGGTATATTGAAAGACTATTAGTTTGTGGCCTCTGCTCTAAATTGACGCTGCCCAGTTAATCACTGATCATCACGTCCACTTAATTGAATACAGGTTTAAAAAAACTGCTGGTGCCACTAAGTGGCTGCAAATACTTGTATCTACTTGTACCTGTAGATACGTTTATCACGACATACACTGCGTGCAGCACAGCCATTGTAGCCGACTGTAAAGCAAAAGTTTATGTAAAACAGACGGAAGCGTGGGGAGAGCATGCGAGAGAAGCGTTGAACACACATCTTGACTGTGAGGCAGATATGCTAACCACTATTACACTGTGCTGCCTGTCTATCATTACACACACATATCATCTGATAAACCTTTCCCTTAAATGATTGGAACAATAGTATTTACATTAAGGGCGCTTACACACTGCACTTGGCTTTCACAGCGCTCACTGCACGGTAGAATGTAGGAACTGTAGTGTGAAAAAGGATCAAATTCATCCATCTATTTATCCTGCTTATCCTCAGTCGGGTCACGGTGTGCTGGCGCCTAACCCGGATGACTCTGGGCGAGAGGCGGGGTACACCCTGAACTGGTTGCCAGCCAATCGCAGGGCACATATAAACAACCAACCATTTGCACTCACATTCGCACCTATGGACAATTTAGAGACTTCAATTAACCTACCATGCATGTTTTTGGAATGTGGAAGGAACCCGGAATACCTGTAGAAAACCCACGCAGGCATGGAGAAGCACACAGTGGGACCTCAGAACTGTGATGAAATAAATAAAATAATTTTCAAAATAAAGTTGAACAGCTATGTTCTCATTTTTTAATTTGAGTTAATCAATACATTTTATTACTTGTATCGTGTACAATTTCTCATTTTAGCTGTTGAGAATAACATTTGCAGATATGAGTCACTGTCACGGCCTTCTCAACCTTTGTTTTGTTGGTTTCACTTTTTGTGTTCCCCATCTTTTAGGAGACAAATGTATGGGCCCAACCTGATTGATGTCCCTGTGAAGTCTTTCTTCAAACTATTAACTGAGGAGGTGAGATGGATAATACGTTTATTTAGTATTTTCTTTTATTTATCTTATATCCCTGGTATATACTGTATTTTTATGATCATTTTAGTTTCAATATACTGATCAAAATGTTATCTTCTTCTTTAGGTCCTCAACCCCTTCTATGTGTTCCAGATATTTAGCATGGTTCTGTGGATGGTTGATGAGTATTACTTCTACTCTACGAGTATATTTTTTATCTCTCTCATCTCCATTGGTATCTCACTTTATGAGATCCGCAAGGTGAGACTTTGGTCTTTATTTTAAATGATTTTGCTTAAGTGATAAGAATGGATAAAAACTATATGTACTTCATCTACTCCACAGCAACGCGTCACTCTTCACAACATGGCCCGCTTGGTCACAAATGTCACAGTGATAAGAAAGTCAGGAGGTATTTGTTTTTCTTACATATTCTTCCAAATGTATTTTAATATAAAATGTATGGTTATGTAATTGTACATGAGTTCTATGTACCGCAAATGTTTTTTTTAAACGGTCAAACGTCTCATCTCAGAGCAGGAGAATGTTAGTTCGGTGGAGCTGGTGCCTGGTGACTGCATATGTTTACCGAAGGATGGTCTGCTGATGCCGTGCGATGCTGCCCTGCTGGCAGGGGAGTGTCTGATGAATGAGGGCATGTTGACAGGTCAGCAACCCCAGCCATCTTAGAACTTTACCAGAAAGATGATTCATGCTTCCTGGTGTTGATGACATAAAATTACCACAATCCAATGAAACTATTATTTTGATCATCGATGAATCTGTTGATTTGTCAGATTAATTAATGAATTGGGTAAAAAAAAGATTTTAAAAATTTCCATCGCTTTGTGAAAAAAAGAGGACATTTAAAACTAACAGTTCAGAAAATGCACAAACCTAAATTAATTGTTGCACCTCTAGATTCACTTTTTTTTTTTCAAATTAATTTGATAGGTTGGGTTTTTCATTCATCTAAAATTGAGTTTTTAATTTACATTCAATTAAGATTTTGGAAAACAAACTGAAATGAGGATTTTAGATTTCATTCAATTGTGCAGGTCTGCCTAGTGTGTGTATATGAAAATGCAAGACATTAACTCTTTCCGACTGCATGTCCAGGTGAGAGTGTGCCAGTGCTGAAAACTCCCCTGCCAGATTCAGAGAGAAGATATAGCTCAGACTCTGAGCGCAAACATGCACTGTTCTGTGGAACGCAACTCATCCAGACCAAAGGAGGGGCGTCCGGTGACGCTGGTGCTGTTGCCATTGTCACAGGCACTGGTAAGTGAAAATGGGGTCTGTTTTTAGTGAAACAAGTCATTTTACCTTTAAAAGTTAATGTTTTCTATTGTTGCCAATACAGATGATCGTAATTGATTAAGAAGTATCACTTGTGTGAAATGTGTTTGTTTCAACCAGCAGACGCACTTTTTATTCAGATTTACCGTAATTTCGTGTGTATATTCCGCATTCCCCCCCCCCCCAAAAAAAAATAATTGTCAATAGTCCTCATTATACATGGGTATAGGGGCAAATGGAAAAAAACCTCACATTTTATAACTGTATATCGCCATCTAGTGGTTATGGAAAAGCTGTACACTTTCATTCCAAAATGCCACCGCCACCTCGTGATTATAAAAAAAGTGTAGCCTCCACTTTCATTCCAATATGACAGGGGTATGTATGACTCAATATATGTACAGTTGTGCTCATAAGTTGACATACCCAGGCAGAATTGGTGATTTTTAAATTTTTTTTATAAATATGACTGACTAAACAACAACCATCGTTAATTTATTTTTTGTTTTGTTTAATGATTATGCTTTTCTGAAATGCTTGACCGTTTTTGAATCCCATTAAAATCAAATTAAATGCATTTCGCCTGGTCCATGTTTTCTTCAAAGAATTGTACCCATCTTACAAATTCTGACTGGGTAATCAAACATGAACACAACTGTGGTTTTTCTATTTTACTAAATGAAAGTAGGGCTGTTGAACACACATCTTGATTGTGAGGCAGATATGCTAACCACAATTACATTGTGGTGCCTGTCTATCATTACACACACATATCATCTGATAAACCTTTCCCTTAAATGATTGGAACAATAGTATTTACATTAAGGGCGCTTACACACTGCACTTGGTTTTCACAGCGCTCACTGCACGGTAGAATGTAGGAACTGTAGTGTGAAAAATGATCAAATTCATCCATCTATTTATCCTGCTTATCCTCAGTAGGGTCACGGTGTGCTGGCGCCTAACCCGGATGACTCTGGGCGAGAGGCGGGGTACACCCTGAACTGGTTGCCAGCCAATCGCAGGGCACATATAAACAACCAACCATTTGCACTCACATTTGCACTCACATTTGCACCTATTGACAATTTAGAGACTTCAATTAACCTACCATGCATGTTTTTGGAATGTGGAAGGAACCCGGAATACCTGTAGAAAACCCACGCAGGCACGGGGAGCCCACAGTGGGACTTCATAACTGTGATGAAATAAATAAAATAATTTTCAAAATAAAGTGAACAGCTATGTTGTCTTGAAAGATTTTCTCCTCTTTTTCATTTTTTAATTTGAATTAATCAATAAGTTATTACTTGTATCGTGTACAATTTCGCATTTTAGCTGTTGAGAATAACATTTGCCACTTTCATTCCAAAATGCCACCGCCACCTCGTTGTTATAAAAAAAAAAAAAAAAAAAGTGTAGCCTCCACTTTCATTCCAATATGACAGGGGTATGTATGACTAGATATATGTACAGTTGTGCTCATAAGTTGACATACCCAGGCAGAATTTGTGAAATATTTATTTTTTTATTAATATGACTGACTAAACAACCATCATTAATTTTTTTTGTTTAATGATAATGCTTTCCTGAAATGCTTGCCCGTTTAATTTGAATCCCATTAAAATAAAATTAAATGTTTCGCCTGGTCCTTCATGTTTTCGTTAAATAATTGTTCCCATCTTACAATTTCTGACTGGGTAATCAAACATATGAACAACTGCGTTTTTTCTCATTTACTAAATAAAAGTAGGGCTGTTGATTTCAAAATAAGAGCAAGTAAATAAAAGGATTACGCGTTCAAATAAAGTGCTTAACTTGAAAATAATTATTTGAAAAAAAACTAAAAATATAGGTGGTAATCATGTTTTGATGATATGGGTAGGTAATCATGCATTGTATAACTGCATTATACGAGGGTAGAAGGGTTTTCCAGAATTTTGAGGTCAACTCTGGGGGTGCGTATTATACATGGGTGCACATTATACACGAGAAATTACGGTAATTGGTTTGCAACCTAGAGAACGTGTTGTATGGAAAGATGAACATTCTTTCTGACCTCTGCTATGACGTCTCCTACAAACAGAATTATTCTGCTCAATTCAACACTGCCATTGAAACAGGAGTTCAGAACATCCAGAGATTCACCCATCACATTAAAAAATATATTTTTTTAAATAGTAATTGAGTGTTAATTTTTCCTTTTTGACTAAGAAGCTTTAGTTAAATGCCTATCCCCATTTGCTGAAGTGCGTGCCAAACCAGTTCATGCCATAGTTGTGTGTCATCCGTAGGGTTTTTTACTGCCAAAGGTAACTTGGTGAGCTCCATTATGTACCCTCAGCCCACCTACTTTCGCTTCTACCGAGATGCTGCAAAGTTCCTGGTCATCTTGGGTTTTTTGGGTAAGAGCTTTTACAGCAACTTTGGAGTGTGTGTGTAGGGGAATTTGTTCAACACCCCCCCCCAAATGTGTGTCCTCAAGACCTCAATATTTGAACATAGATAAGTTAAGGGCCTTCCCCAAACTGTTACTGCTTTTCCAACACCTGGTTGATTACCTGATATTGTGCATCATTTCAGAAGTATATTTCAAACTTTAAAACCCTGTTTTCCTTTTCCCCTCTTACTACAGCTTTTATTGGGACCATTTACAGCTTTGTTGTCCTCTCACACTATAAAGTAAGTGTGCAATCAAACTGCCAGGGTTAGAAATCCAGGACATTCTTCACGTCCCAACCAACTCAGTCTTTCTGTATGTGTCTAGATGAGCTGGTTTGAGGTGGTGATTAGGGTTCTGGATATTGTCACCATTGTGGTGCCTCCAGCCCTGCCCGCCGTCATCACCGTTGGCAGCATTTACGCCCAACACAGGCTGAAGAAGCAAGGCATCTTTTGCATTAGTCCGCCACGCATAAACGTTTGTGGCAAGGTGTCGCTATTTTGTTTTGACAAGGTGGGGATCGGCATTGTAGTGTGCATGCAATTAATTACTGTGTATTGTTCACTTGAATGAATAAACATAGCACCCCAAATGGACTCTCGCTCCCACTTTGTGTTCTCCAGACAGGAACTCTGACAGAGGAGGGACTGGATGTGTGGGGAGTAATGGAGGGGAGAGCCGCCGGTTTTTCAGATGTGGTCTTTGACCCTACACTTCTCCCGCCGGGGCCCATGCTTTCATGCCTGGCCTGCTGTCATACTCTGGCCCTGCTGCAACGGCAGCCCATTGGGGACCCCCTGGAGCTCAAAATGTTTAAATCCACTGGTTGGGTAAGAGCCAAAAAAAAAGCTTATTTCATTCACATGATGTCAATATTATGCTTGTAATTACAATGGGAAAACTGACCAAGTTAAATGTGCCAAAGAGGAAATCTGACTGCTTAACTTCATTTACATTCTTAGACTTATGTCGAACCACAATTCAATACAATCTTCTTTATTGAAACTTGTGGACCACTGAGGTTGCCCTCCTTTCAAGTGACGACAAGCCAACAAACAAAAACAGAAAAAGCAAAGAAACAATGACAAGAAGTTAAAAATACAAATAATAAATGTTCCTTTTCAGACTCTCCATGAACCAGGGGAAGAAAGTGGGCTGCTGGATGCGGAGTTTGGAGGGCACAGAGTTTTAGCTGTAATGAGACATCCTGCAAGGCTGCTTCCCTTTCATGCAACTGTGAGTGTCCTTGCCATCACAGTCTAATCAACCAATAATAATAAGTTCTAAAATAAAATAATAATAATAAGTTCTCATTATATAATGAGAACTTCATAAGTCATATTTGGGCAGTCAATTATGTAAACTATTCATATTTTGATGCCAGCAGACTAATGCTGTTACGCTTATTGATAAGATTCTCAATGAATTTTCACAAGTTTTATAAAGGAATGCCAATGAACTGATTAAAAGATGGAAATTAAAACAAGCTCTTTCTTAGAGGGTTGGCTTTGATGTTGTGAACCTTAGGGACGAATCAAAATCAAACATGTTGAAGAGTGAAGGGCTGTTAATGCTTTTCTTAAAAATAAAAAAATCTTAAACTATGACTGACTTGTGATTGATAAAGATATATATTCAGTGTGTAGATTTCTTAATGAAGCACATAATAACCAAGTGAAATCTTTGAGCATAGGGTGGTCGAGTGCAGAATCTGAAATGTTGATCAGTCCTATCTGGTGGCTTGATGTGTGGTTCTACTCCAGCTTTGTTCTCTGCACTCTGGTCTGCTGGGTTACTTGCCCCAAATGCAATGCAATCTGTATCACAATTGAATAGCCCTTGGCCCGTACACAATCAAAGTTTTGTCAATTAATCCAGTTTAATGTTTCTCAAAAACAACGAAACTGCAAAGAAAATGTAACCTCCTTGGCAGGGCTAAAGACAACGGCTGTTTTATAGTGCCATCATTGTTGGAGTATTTGGTGTTAGTTGTGTAGCATGGAAAAGAGTCAATGTCTTGTTTCCACTCATTCTTTACTTTTACCTGCGTCTTCATTTTTCTTTCAGTCTGCAAGTGCTCCCGTGGCGATCGTTCAGCGGTTCCCCTTCTCTTCGGCCCTGCAGAGGATGAGTGTGGTGACTGTGGCCTGCGGGGGGCGCTCGGCACTGGCTTTCATGAAAGGCTCTCCAGAGATGGTGGCGAGTCTCTGTCGACAAGAAACTGGTCAGACATTGGCGATATGCTGCCAGTTTTCATACATTATAAACTGATTCCCAGCCACTTATTAATTGGTCTAAAAATTATTTTTAACTACAAATAATGTATCTGTTCAAACTGCCAGCAATATACTGTATATAGTGACAGGCAGAACAATGAAATGTTTTTCCACTAGATGGCAGAAGCTATATTTACATGTGCAGTGTGGAGTCACCGCTGTAAACTTACACATTAGCTCATGTTAGCTAGCTACATTAGCTGAATAAATTACAATATGAAGTCACAAATATGTCCATCCATCCATTTTCTGAGCCGCTTCTCCTCACAAGGGTCGCGGGCGTGCTGGAGCCTATCCCAGCTATCTTCGGGCAGGAGGCGGGGTCCACCCTGCACTGGTTGCCAGCCAATCGCAGGGCACGTATACAAACAACCATTTGCACTCACTTTCACACCTACGGGCAATTTAGAGTCTTCAATCAACCTGCCATGCATGTTTTTGGGAGGAAACCGGAGTACCCGGAGAAAACCCACGCAAGCACGGGGAGAATTGTGAGGCAGACGCTCTAACCAGTCGCCCACTGTGCCGAATGTCACAAATAAGTGTTTTAGCTAATGTTAGCTCAATGAATGAATAATATGGAGTCACGGGTAAGTGGTTTTTTTTTTTAAGTAAGTGTCAGAGAAGTGCGCATTTGGGTTGGAGGTGACTCCCCACTGCTTGCATGCACTCTTGGTCTCTCCACCGGTTGTCATTGTTACAACAGAATACAGTGGTGCTATGACAGGGGTTTAATTCGTTCAGTCAGCACACAAGTAACTCAAAACACTTTTATCTCAGATCAACTCTCCTATCCAGCCCCCCCAACCCCCTTAATTATTCAAATTTAATTAGAGGCATAAGATTGCACCAGAGAGGGATGAATTTTCAGATTATTTGAATAGTATTCTACGAACGGGTCATACTTACCGTTTTAACATATGATGAATTTTTTTCAAATGCCAACTCTACATTTAAGTCCATATCGTGTATTTAAAAGTGTTGTCTGGCATGTTTCCATATTAGATTATGTCAGTACCGAATTAGATGCATTTTGATTACAGTGCCGCCACAGTTCTCAAAGAAACTGCGCAGCTTTTCCAGTCAAGGTCTTCGAGTTCTTGCTCTTGGTTATAAACCAATGGACACAAGTAGTGATTTGAGCGCAACCGAACGGTGAGATTCCTGTCTCAGTCAGTCACGTAATTCTGTTAAACGCATTTACTGGAATGCGTACAACAAATTGTGCGCGTGTATATTTACCCGCAGTGGGGAGGTGGAGAAAGACATGCAGTTCTTAGGCTTGCTGATGCTGAAGAACCTGGTGAAGCGAGAGAGTGCCAAGGTCATCAACACGTTGAGGCTGGCAAAGCTCCGAACTGTCATGGTCACAGGTGGGAGACGCATGTGGTCCTTCCCCATGAACATACTGGCTCGTCAGCATTGGCCTTTCTATATTATTCATGACGGTAAAACAATTCCGAATGAGTTATTTTTTTTCTTTTTTTTCTTCTCTCCTCCCCCCCCTTCCCTCACAGGGGACAACATTCTAACAGCAGTTAATGTTGCTCAAAGCTGCGGGATGGTGGGGTCTGATGAGGGGGTCATCTTCGTTGAAGCCACCGCCCGCACGGCTCAAACCGCACCCACCCTGAGGTTCACCCCAGAAGATGGCGAAGGCATAATAATCACAGCCCAGGTCAGCCCCACTCAAACATTGCTCAAGAGCACTTGGTGTTTGAAATTACAGTATTTACGTGTAAATGAGATAACTGGTGCACAATTATCTCAGGTTTTTTTTTTTTTGTTTTGTTTTGTTTTTTTTTTAATTCTGTCTGCATAATTTGAAGTGTGATTATCAAGCGCGACTCCATTTTCCTACATGTTTCCGTAATTAGTTACAATGCGTGTGTCTCAGTGTGTTCTGTTTCCATGCACAATACCTAAAATTGGGATTAATGTGCACACAAGTCATCTCGCACAGCGCCAGCAGATGCTGGGGCGCCCTTCTGTATACAGCACGTGCAAAAGTCGAAAGCCCACAAATACGCTTACTGAAACATAAGTGCAGAACATTTGTGTTTGCCCCAGTGTGAGTGCACCCTGAATTCACAATTTCCAGTAGCATTGAGATTAGGGCTGGGAGATTATATGATCGCGATAAATTTCACGTCACTCAGATGTGAGCATATTTACTTGATCAAACGTGGCAGAAATGTGCGTGACAGAGTCAGAGTCGACCTTTTCCTGCTCCACTTTTCGTTTATGTAGCGTGTTGCGGAAAGGATTAATCTGTCTGTTGCGAGAACATTTCATTTGAAAAGTGTTTCTTTTTGTTTTATACGATGGCCGACGGGCAAATACGCTGCAGATGAAGGAATGACAAAAGAAAAAATGCTGCAATTTATAAATGCTCAATTGACAGAGAACACTTTGGAGACATAAAGACATTGACCAAAAAACAGTCACTGAGCAATAAAGGGCAATAACATTTTTATGTTTTATTTTTTTGACAATTGTGCAAAAAGATGCAGTCTTCTAGCACTTAGACCAGTTCGAAAGACTGATATTGTAATTTCATAGATACGCCAGCGCCCTGTAGCAGCCTGACAAACCGACATGCCTACGTGGCGGCCATGTTGGGGAGGTTGTCGTTCCCTTAGAAGGCAATGCATTGACAGAAGTTGTAACTTACACATTTCTCAACCGACTTTCATGAGGGTTACTGTCCTGCCAAAGCGTATGCTAGCAATATGCAACATTTGATTCAAAAGCAACAAAAATCCCAGTTCTCGCGTTGTCATTGTACGCCGTTCAACCTTATGCAGCACGACGTGCCGGCATCCTCGGGCTTTTGGTTTTCTCGCCGTCCACACACGTGGAATACGCTGACGACTTGGACCTCCCTCGTTTAGCGTAACCTTCGGCAGCATTTCTCTTGTAGTTGCTTTGCAAAAAAGGCTGCAAACACAACATAACACACACAAATCCCAGTTGTTTTGTGATTACAACAATTTTATCCATCCATTTTCTGTACCTATTATCCTCATTAGGGTCGCGGGCGTGCCGGAGCCTGTCCCAGCTGTCTTCGGGCAAGAGGCGGGGTACACCCTGAACCGGTCGCCAGCCCATCGCAGGGCACATAGAAACAAACAACCATTCGCACCTACGGGCAATTTAGAGTCTTCAATTAACCTACCATACATGTTTTTAGCATGTGGGAGGAAACCGGAGTACCCGGAGAAAACCCACACAAAGCATGGGGGAGAACATGCAAACTCCACACAGGCGCGGCCGGGATTTGAACCGCGGTCCTCAGAACTGTGCAGTCAGTCGGTCACCATGCAGCCCAACAGTCTTTTCTTTTGCAGTCGTTTTATGTGCTTTTTTTTTTTTTTTTTGCTTCCTGGGCCTTAGGGTTGGAAATCTTGCCAGTTCTGAATTGTACGTGTGGACTGACAGGAACGTGGCGTTCCATCAGTGAAATAGCTCAAGATTATTCATAATTAAGCATTCATACTTAAAAGTTGTAGTAGTTAAATGCAGTACGTTTTCCTCCTCTCAGGGTCTCTACCAGGCAGAATTTGAGTATCACTTGGCTATTAATGGCAGTTCATTTGCCGCCCTCTGCGACCACTTCCCTGAGCATCTGCCAAAGGTAACGCAAGTGTGTTCTCTGCTTTTCAAAGCCATAAAACTATGAAGTGGTTCATGTTGTCACGATGCCGTTGCACAGGTTTTGATGCGAACGACGGTCTTCGCACGTATGGCTCCTGACCAAAAAACACAACTGGTGAAAGAGCTACAGAAACTGAAGTGAGTGCACACACGGGAAAGAACGATACAGCGATTGGCTGGCAGCCAATTCACAGTACACGCATCTTGCCCAAACTCAGCTGGGATTGGCTCCAGCGCACCAGAACCCTAGCGAGGATATGCAGCACGGTAAATGGATGGATGTCAGTCGGTTCTAGCGTGTTTTTAGCGTTCCGCCACGAGATACAGCTGCAATGCATCATGGAAGGAAGAAACTCCAACTACACTCTAACATTTGCACGTTATGCTCTATGATCTTAATTGTGTTTAGCCTATTGTCCTTTGAGTTATGTTGTGTGAAATGATTAGATTTCATGTTGCACCAGGAGGTAGCGCTAAAAACTGCCGTGTGTGCGTGTACTCATGCGATCAAATGAAGGACATCTTGCCTCATTCTGCTGCAGTGTTTTCAGCCACTTGTCATGGTTTGTTGGAAATATATTTTTGGTCCACAAGGAATTCAACAATTTTTTTGGTTTAGTTTTTTCCCTTTATTCTTACTAATGCAAATTGTGGACTTTGACTGCTTTTTTAAAATTGTTTTGTAATTGCTGTGCGATTTGGTTTTCTGCATTCCAGAGCTCCGCCACATTTTACACACTGCGGCCTGAGCTCTCCTGCTCCAAGTAAAACTACATTTGATGGAGTTGGTCGTATTTACTCGCTGGTTTATTACTGGTTGTGGGGGCCAGCCTCAACTTGCCACTGTTGGCGCACGCGCTCTACTCGAGTCTCGTCCTCAAATCGCTTGCTTGAGCTGCGCTTTTTTTTCTTCTGAGGATGCTGCCGTGACAGTAGTTTGGTGGCGCTCTTCACGGTTTCGTTTAATCACCGTCACAGCCTGCTACTGTCAAACGCCTTTGAACGCTACACACAAGCACTTGCAAATAAACGCATCTCCCTTCATTTTCTTGCCATTGATTGGTACAATATTTTCATTCATTCTAATGTTTGATTGTATTTCATTTCACCCACCACTAGAGGGAGCCTGCGTACCACGAGCACACTGAAAATCGCTGTTCTCTTTCTTTGCCGCAGCTACAGCGTGGGCATGTGTGGCGATGGCGCCAACGACTGTGGCGCTTTGAGAGCCGCTGACGTCGGAGTCTCTTTGTCGGAGGCGGAAGCCTCCATCGCTTCGCCTTTCACCTCCAAGACTGAAAACATCAGCTGTGTGTCACTGCTGATTAGGTGAGCGATCTTGGCATTGGAATTTAACCAGGTGTGTTAGCGCGGCGGAGTCGTAGTTGGCACATCAGAAGATCGGGTTTCCGATTCCCATCGCCATCGGACCGTCTCTGTGTGTGCTTGTGTGGGTTTTCTGTGGGTACTCAGGCTGCCGCGCACGATTCAGAAACATCCATTTTAGGTTTCATGAAGGCTCTAAATCAGTGGTTCTCAAACAATTTACCCCAAGCGCCACCTCCCAAAAAAGATTTAGCTCTTCAAGGACCACCATAATGCACAACATTAAAATAGTCACAAAAAATGAGGCAGAGGTTTCAGTCCTAAAAAGTACATTTACTGTACTTAAGTTACATACTGTACGGTACTTGAAAAATCTATTGTACTTGAAGTAAAAAAAAAAAAAAAAAAAAAAGTACTATACGGGAAAAGTAAAGTGGTGTACTGGATTTAAAAAAATAAATAAAAAAGGTTCCAATAACATTTTGCCTAGCTGCACAAGCTTTATTCTGTGTTGAATTGTATTTTATGTTTTAATGTTGTAAATTTGAATTGTATTTAATAGGGACTTTTCTGACTTGTTCTTGTCTCTGCAGAGAAGGTCGATGTTCTCTGGTCACCGCGTTCAGCCTCTTCAGATACATGGCCGTGTACAGCATGATCCAATTCTGCTCTGTGCTCATCCTCTACACAGTGAGTCCGTCATTTAACACTGAAAAGTGAATAACCCACAGAGGATAGTCCCGTGTAATCTTGACTCGCTGAAAACCTGACCAGGTAAGCACCAATCTGGCTGACCTGCAGTTCCTGTTCATTGACGTCATAATGGTGACCCTGCTGGCGATCGTGATGGGAAAGGGCGGCCCCGGTGATGTACTGAGCCCCTACCGGCCGCCGGCCAATCTGCTGGCCCTGCCTGTCTTGGGCAGCCTCTTCATCCACATCTCCATGCTGATCTCGGGTCAGCTGGCTGCGCTCTTCATCACCACCTCACAGGACTGGTCAGTGCAAAGACAAAGATTGTTTAAAACAAAATGATGGCATGGGACCTTTAACAATGAATTGACTCCGATAATACGTATTTCAACAGCCGTTCAAAGTCATGTGCTTTTGCCTCAGGTATATTCCCCTCAATTCCACGGTGTTTGGGACTGAAAACCTGCCCAACATGGAGAGCACCAGTGTGTTTTCTTTGTCTGGTTTCCAGTACATCTTCATGGCCGTGGTGGTCACGAAAGCTCACCCTCACAAGAAACCTCTGTACCACAACGGTAAGCGATGGTGACGCCTTGTCTATTATTGTTTCTTGCTTTAAAATCCATTATTACCTCGAGGAGTTTTTGAAAGATTGTGTCCGTTGTCGTCCATGCAGTGATTTTCCTGTGTTTACTCCTCGTCCTGTTTGCCGTGATGATTTGTCTGGTGTTGTATCCTGGACCTTTCTTCTTGGAGATACTGCAGCTCTATGACTTCTCAGACTTTGATTTCAAGATGCTGCTTGTCGCTCTGGCTGCTCTCAATTTCCTCATTTGTTTTGTGGTGGAGGTGAGTGTCAACAGGAATGTGGAAGCATCGTTATTCTTCGTTTTCTTTTAGAAACTTGGCTTTTTTTTTTGTTCCCTGAGGCCGGTCAACAATAGTGTGTCGTTGTTGCCCAGGATGGTTAGTGAAATGACCATCTTGCATACAAATCGATCTTTTGGGGGAAAGCTGTTGATGACGATAGGTGATACCTCAAACCACCTCCTCTGTTTAGAGACGGCATTTCAAGTTTAACATACATGGCTTCTCACACATCTCTTTCAAACCAGCCGGTCCTCCCGATCCAGAATTTGGACGTCATTGTCCTCAGAGTAATGTCCTTTCTTTTTTGGGCTGAAAATGAACTGCTCTCCTCTGTTGCGCCATGTGTTTGTGTGATGGTTGCATGGTCTCTCCGATGTAGCAATCATTGCACTGCTTCACTTACATACACAACATTGCTTGTTGGGATTTTGTCCCTTTGTTGAACCAGCTTTTATCTGACGGTATTAGCTGATTTAAAATGCATAGCTCTATGGTCGTGGTGGCTACTTTAGTGTAGCCGCAAAGCTAACCCAACACCCCACACATCAAAATAATTATCTAAATGCTAGAGGGTTAGATCGTGTATGTTTTTGTTGCACTACAATATATATCGTTATATTACACAACTATAGTTGTGACCTTTTTAAAAAATATATATATATCAGAATCCTATATATCCCTTATCTGATACCAATAAGATGAAAATGACCTGATCGGATCATGACAACCCTAGTTTAAACTAAATATACCACTAACTACAATCTCAAAACACTTTATTATAACTAGTCTTAAAACCTTACCCTCAAAAATAAATGGCTTACTAATTATTTGATTTTGAGAGAATGCGCATGCATGTTGCATTTGCAACCTGTAAAAATAGTGATTTTTCAAGCATTAACGATGCATCAGTTATTTGTTAGCTTCAGCTTTGTAACAGCCATTCAGCAGAGCAAAACCACTCTGTTAACAACACTGGCTAAACTTCGAGCTGCTCTGAAATGTCGCACTTTAACATACTTCCTTGGGAACAATTGCGGTCCTATTAGCCAAGCTTTGGTGGCATTTAAAAGTGCAAAAAATGGGAACGGCTGAGTTTCAGCAATTTGCTAAGATTCGGGTTTCACAGTGGAGAAAACAAATAAGTGACTTTGTGACTAGCAAACCACAAATATGCAGGGCGTCGCTGTTTACTGTTAGCTTCTATTGAAGTGTCTCTTTGGCTGATTTCCGGTCATATTTGAAAGTGGCTGACAAATTGAATGAATAATTGTTTTTCTTTCATGGTTGGCAGATGCTGATAGATGTGGGTGTCCTGAATTATCTTCGCTGCCTCTGCCCAAAGCACGCATCAAGGAAAAAAGTTCAAACACCTCAACTCACTCCTGCGTGACCCCTGTGTCCCATCGTGGCCGCCCCTGAACCAAACACTTTACTCCTCAGAGCACACGGACATCAGCGTAAGCTAGCGTCTCGCTCCCCTGACATTCAAACACTGTAAACATATATGAATACTTTAATAAAGAGTTTGTTTTTATGAGATCAAGGAGGCCTGTATTAATTTTTCTGTCAATGTTACTGAAGCACTTTATTTTTTTGCAAATCAGTTTATTAAATCTGTTTATTTACAGGCAGTTTCCTTTGGCAGAGTCATCTGCTGCACTTTTGCTAGGCATTCCGCTCCCATTCTCCCAGTCGCTTGCCTTGCACCCCCAGGAAATAAAGTAGCGATACAGGTGGCATTAGACCTGTCAATGGCTTGTACCACAAATTATGGCTTTCTCAAAGACCATGAACAAAAACTGAAACATGGAGAAAGTGTGTGTTGAGGGCTGTTCAACATCATGAAAGATCACTCCTCAGCTAACTGGTGACTTGCTTGCCTCTCTGGATCATGTTTGAATACATCCTCCTCATTCACAGCCGTGTCAGTTACAATTCCAGCAGTGACCTTTTACACAAGGAGTCACGTAAACATTTCAAACATCCACCATGTTGGCTGGCATAAGTTTGTGCTAAAAAGAGAGACATACAATCCTTTTAATGAATTCATCCTGGATGTGTTTGAGAGAGGCGACTTCCTGCGTGTTGTACTGGAGAAGGCATAGCCTAGCTCGCTAAAAGCAAATAAAACTTGCTATATGTACAAAGTAAGTCGGGCTAACCTGATTTCCATATTTGTTCTTGGGTTAAAATACTGCAGCTGTTGCTTCTATCATGTATATTTAAAAAGAAAAGCTACGAAAAAAGTGAATGTCAAGTCCTTGTTTTACTCGAGGCATGTACTTTTGGGGGGGGGGGGGGCGCGCAATAGTCCGAGGAGCAAGGCTGGCAACGAGAAACGAAGCAGAGACAAAAATGGTTCAAAATACATGGCAACGTGGTCGTAAGGGGCGCGCTGATAAAGCTACATTGCAACACCAGGAGATGGTCCATTTTGCAACCCCCCCCCCCCAAAAAAACGGCTAAATTTCACAATTTATGTATTACAAGGGCTGTGCTGCAAGTCCTCTAAGCATTGGGTTTATGTGAAAATGACCAAGCAGAGACTCCTTTGTAATAATCCAGAAATGGGGGGGTGGGGGGGGCAAAAAGGTAAAAAGTTGATAAGCCAACGTGAAAGGTAAAAAAGCACAACTATAAAGTGACGTCTTGACTATTATTGCTGGGGGATGGCCCTCACTTCGCCCCCTCTTTGCTAGTCTTTGCTTGGAGAGGCGGAGGAGTGAGGGCGTTCCTTTAAAGGGATCATCACAGTGAGTCCAGGTGTTCACAGTCACAGTGTCAAGACGGGAAGCGGGGAGGGCTTCGGGGAAGTTACTTCTTCCTGTAGAGAAGGAGACGTCCTACTCCAGTAGGAAGAAAGTTTGGAGCGATGTAGTGTTGTTTGTCTGCTCTCTCCCCTGGAAACGAGCTCCCTCTAGAGTTTTTAGGTCCAATTTATCTGTGCTGTCGGAACCCTTGGGTGCCGTCCGGGCTGGTTGGCTGTCGGACTGCGTGATTGTTTGATCTGGTGTCCTCTGAAGGCAACGTAGAATTGATGCGACCGGTCCTGGAGGAGGAAACACACAACAGGAGCAAATGTTTACATGCACGGTTCAACATATTGGTGTGTTGGGAACAGAGATCACAAATAGCACTAGAAGTTCACAAAACGGTGACCAACCTTTTCTGCTCCAAATCTTAATTAGACATGTACAAACGTCTACAAAGATGTCACAATAAGCCTTTATAGACTCTTGTGTCTAATGGACATTTACCTGTCTGCACCGTTCTTATCCTGGGCCGTCTCCTCCGGACAGGCGCTCCCCAAAATTCTCTTCCGGGCTTCGGCGTACTCTGCCTCGCGCTGCGCCAGGGACTTGACCTGTGGCGTGGGCCTGTTCTGGTTCAGGGGGGACCCCAACAACCCGTTGTTGGCGGGCCGCTTCAGGATGCGAATCTGAGGCGGCGGCGCTGCCGGTAGAGAGTCGTCCTGGATGACCATGGTCGTCTTCAGTGGCGAGCGAGAAGAACAATGGTGGTTACTCGAGTCTCTGCGAACGGCAAATTAAAACTGATGAGACACATGGTCTTGACAAGGCACGTTACGATAATCCTTTAATGATCTCCACTGGGGAAATTCAGGTGTTACAGCAGATTATTATTATTTATTTATTTTTTAAATCAAAAAATACAGTACGAAACTGTTATATACAATGCCCTTTTTTTTTTTGAACAATCAAGTGGCATGTGATTCTTTTTCTTGAGCAGCACATAAAAACAGGCATGGCCTTTAATCATGTACAAGGGAATATCTGGCCTATGCGATAACACAATTTAAAGGTTTTAAAAAATGATTTTACAATTTTACAAATGACATACAGTACATGCTAAAAATTATTTCAGTGGGTTTTTTTTTTGTATTGAAAGAGATGAATCTCTGTTCTAAAAAACTCAAATTCTGTTTGGTAAAGGCCGAATAACTTTTCAGTTTTTATAATTTGTCACAGGGAGCATAGTCTGGGGTTGTTCGGGATTGTAACCTACAACAAAAGCACTCTGCAATCCATTTACAAAACGCGTTAAATTGGGAAAAGATGAGAGACTGCTTGGCCAACTTGAGATTTCAAGTATTGTCAAACTCACAAAATGTGAATGTTCCCAAACTGAAACTGCTGCAGTTCCTAATTATGAGTGGGTCATTCATCCATTTTATCGATTAATTCAAGTTTATTTGTCAGGAGGATTTTTTATTTTTTTTAACAGCTAAAATGCTGACGTGCACTGCTTGTACTAACTCGTAGCTAGTTTACATACGCCGTGGGTGTTGCCAACTTGGTCTCTGTCACTATATTTAGCAACTTTTCAGACCTCTCCAGTGAGTGATGATCCAAAAAAAGCAACTATAATTCCTGCTAAGAATCAGGAAAACATGCGTGGAATAATGTTTACATTGTTTGCCGTATTACAATGGATGATGAAAAGTAAACACAGAGCCAGTCGTGCTGACCATTTCTAAAGACACGGTGCTCATTTATACGTTGCAAAAGCATTTATTTATCGACATGGAGTAAACTTTTCACCTGACGTATGTGCTTCCAAGGCGCAAACATTTTGCCGAGGTTGCCTTGCCTGTCATGCAATTTTAAATTGTTAAACATTTAAAATATTCATTTATCAAGGATTGTATTTTTGCAAGAAGCCCTTATCGTCACATGATCTGGAAGAACATCAATTTCTATTCCTTCTGTGAAAGTTAATGTAAGTTGATGCTCGAGGCGGAAAAAAATAAAGCTTCTCCTTGAGCCGTCACCTTTTCGTGGCGGAGGGGTTTGTGCGTCCCAATGATCCTAGGAGCTAAGTTGTCTGGGGCTTTACGCCTCTGGCAGGGTCACCCATGGCAAACAGGTCCTAGGTGAGGGACCAGACAAAGCACGGCTCAAAGACCCCTTATGACGACGACAAAAAATGGACTCGGGTTTCCCTTGCCCGGACGCGGGTCACCGGGGTCCCCCTCCGGAGCCAGGCCTGGAGGTGGGGCTCGAAGGCGAGCCTCCGGTGGCCGGGCACAGCCCGAAAGGCTAACGTGGGTCCCCCTTCCCGTGAGCTCACCACCTGCGGGAGGGGCCATAGGGGTCGGGTGCAGTGCGAGCCGGGCGGTGGCCGAAGGCGGGGACCTCGGCGATCCGATCCCCCAAGCTGCCTCTAGGGACGTGGAATGTCACCTGTCTGGCAGGGAAGGAGCCCGAGCTGGTGTGTGAGGTGGAGAAGTTCCGACTAGATATAGCCGGACTCGCCTCCACGCGCGGCTCGGGCTGTGGTACCAGTCCTCTCGAGAGGGGTTGGACTCTCTTCCACTCTGGAGTCGCCCACGGTGAGAGGCGCCGAGCAGGTGCGGGTATATTGCCCCTCGGCTCGGCGCCCGTACGTCGGGGTTCACCCCGGTGGACGAGAGGGTAGCCTACCTCCGCCTTCGGGTGGGGGGACGGGTCCTGACTTTGTTTGTGCCTGTGCGCCAAACAGCACTTCAGAGTACCCACCCTTTTTGGAGTCCTTGGAGGGGGTGCCGGAGAGAGGTCCCGTTGGGGACTCCATCGTTCTGCTGGGGGACTTCAATGCTCACGTGGGCAATGTACAGTGAGACCTGGAAGGTGATTGGGAGAAACGGCCCCCCCTGATCAGAACCCGAGCGGTGTTCTGTTGTTGGACTTCTGTGCTCATCACGGATTGTCCATAACGACCACCATGTTCAAGCATAAGGGTGTCCACATGTGCAATTGGCACCAGGACACCCTAGGTCGCAGTTCGCATCTGATTCGGATGCCTCCCGGACGCCACTCCCTGGTGAGGTGTTCCGGGCACGTCCCACCGAGAGAAGACCCCGGGGACGACCCAGGACACGCCGGAGAGACTTGCCCGCGACCCGACCTCGGATAAGCGGTAGAAAATGGGTGGACGGATGGTATCGAAAGAAATAAAGCATATCACGCAAGGGAGAAAAGAGGGGGAAAAATCCCTAAAACGCTTATTGGCGGTTTATTCAAGAATTTTGTGTGTTGAAAAAAAAACCTTTTTTTTTTTCAATGCAATTCTAACAGACGTCAGTTGCAACGGATTTTCTGGCCCCGTTCCTAGCCCCGCTATATCCACTGTCCACCATGTTCAGTGACTCTTTCGCGTACCACTCGAGGGAGCTCACGTACTTTGAGAATCACTTTAACCAAGCGAGGAGAAAAACGATTCGAATCATAAATCTAAATTGCCCGTAGGTGTGAATGTGAGTGCGAATGGTTGTTTGTTTATATGTGCCCTGTGATTGGCCGGCGACCAGTTCAGGGCGTACCCTTGCTCTCGCCCCCTAGATAGCTGGGATGGGCTCCAGCACGCCCTCGGCGACCCTTGTGAGGATAAGCGGTACAGAAAATGGATGGATGGATGGATGGTTTTTCTGAAAAGAACAATTTTAGCTTTTATATTTATCCCCAGATAGAATTAAAGAAACGTGAGTACATTAGATTTGTATCACTTTAACAAATTCAGTTCCATCGTCTTACTTTTCTCTCTGGCTGATTCGTAGCTTCTCCTCTAAGCGCTTTTCCATTTCCTGCGGAAGGCAAACGCAAACATGAATTCAAATTTATTTTTCAAATTCAACAAATTCGTCCACAGAGGATTTTGATGATGGCAGTGGGGAAAATAAAAGTGTGTGGAAGGTATTTGTGCAAGTCTCGCAGTGGGAGGAAAGCAGGCTTGAGTTACAAGCTATTTATACATTGGTTACAGGGGGGCAGCTGTCAAGTCACGACATGCAAGCACTAAGGTCGCTAACATTCACCAAAATATGCCGCCATTAGGCAGAAAGTCAAGTTTAAATTCGACAACAATTGGGATACGTGGGGAATAATATGCAGCAGAGCGTGGAGGGCTAGCCACATCCGGCTAGCGGCGCCTTGTCGGGCCGCGTTGCTGACGTCATCGCCAGGGACCGTCGTTCAATGGCGAACTTGGCCACTTCTCAAACAGCTTGCCAGGGGGACGTTGCCCCCCAACCGTTAAGCTAGTTAGCTGTCTTAAACGAAACTTCGACCAGACAAGTAGCCAACAGCTTGGCTAAAAAACTGGAACCACGCTGAATAAAACGGAGCTAAACGGCCGACGACGTGTGCGGGGGGTCGGTGTCGTGTTAATGAGCATTATAAAACCTCCGCTGTGTGAGCGTCTGACAAAATGTACAACTATATATATACGAAAGTCTATTTTAAAGGAGTCGTTGTGAGAGGGGATTTCGCCAAAAGGTGAGCCGGCGTCCCAATTCCGTTTTCCGTGCCAGCCGTAGCAGCATTAGCATTAGCCAAAACGGAAACTTTATGTCACCGGAGTGGGCTCGCACGATACACGGGCCGCTTCCGGAGAAGTTACACACTAGTTGTTAGAAAATAGCTCGCGAGTTAGTCGAGCTGGTTTGGTATAAAGGAGCCGAGCTAACTCGCCAGCCGCTCGGCGCGAGCTCGCTGACTTTGCCGATGCTAACGCTAGCACGAGCCACATTGTTGGCCCGCGGAACTCGGGACCCCGAAAACAGAAGAAAAGCTTTCCAAGTCGGTTTCGCAACGACGCCGAATTCAAGTCGCCGGCGCACAAATCGCCGTGAGGGCGGGCTGGTGTCGCTTTACCCCGTTGTCAGCCGCTTCCTCCCAACTTTCCGCCACCTCCTCATCCATGTTTCATGTTGCTGGAGGGTAGACGCGCTGCTCGGCGGCCGCTGCACCGCCGGGTCCGCCTCTCTTCGCCCACAGTCACGTCACTCGAGCGGCTTCCCCCGCTGTTCGTACGCGGGTCCTCGGGTTACGACGGCGCCGCAGAGGTTTCTTTGGGAGAAGTACCGTGCCCTTGTCGTCGTGACATTACAACGTTTGACCTCTGATTTGACCCCATCGCAGTAGAGAACACAGCAAGCACAGGAGAGTTTTGAAAGACAGGTAATATACCATCCCATAATGTCCACAGGGTTGATGTCCACATTAACTATCAATAGTACACTTTTTAATGATATTTGACTTGTCAAGTCATGTGTTAGGCGACCGGGTAGCACATGTGCCTCACAGTTCTGAGGACCTGGTTTCAAATCTTTCCTCTCACGTCCCACAAACATGCACGCGAGGTCAATTGAAGACTCTAAATTGTCCGTAGGTACGGAGGTGAGTGCGAACGGTTGCTTGTTTATACACTGTCTTCCCTGCGATTGGTTGGCAAGCAGTAAACGTTCAATTTCATCTTTGTATTACTCATAATTACAGTCACGGGGTTGCAAGGTTGTTTTTATTTGAGAGGGCGTGCGGGCTGTGTGAACATTGAGAAAAGTGACATTGACGTGCCTTTCCGAGGAAAGAAATGTAATAAAGCTCAATGGGAAGACGCCAAGCAAAAGTTCCAGCGTCATCACCTTGCCCCAACGCAATGTCGCCATTTTTTTTTTTTTATAGCCTACTGTAGGAGAAGGGTCTGCACTGTAGCCTTGTTTTTATTTTGATATGTCTTAATAGTGCCGTTTGCTTGGCTTTTCTGTATGTAAATCCCATTCGGTCACAGACGTTGACTCCAGTTTCCGCTCATTTGTACCTCATTAGTTTTGTTGTGCATTTTCTGTTTTCAAGACATATTGCTTTCTGTTTCGCTTTCATCTTGACACTTTGAGGTCTTCCTTTATCTTTCTTTCCGTTTGATGACCTTCCCATTTTGGTTTTTACTTGGTCCAGATTTTCGACTGGGACTGGGAACAAACAGCTTTTGCAACATTCTGTGATGCTTTTTTTTTTTTTTTTTAATAAAAAAAACCTTCCTAAAGAAGTCTAATAATTCTCCCCTTTGTTTCAATTCGACGATTCATGTCGGTCCACTCGGTGCAACGGCTCTCCGAGGTGTCAGCACTCTTATTTAAATGCCGACTAATCAGCAGCTTCAACCCGATGTCGGTGTTTGTTTTAGAACTGGGAATTCCAAGTTGATTCCATGTTTTTTTTCCCTCACAAGTGAGCGATTCTATATTATTTTCCTGTACCTTCTGGAGAAAAACATTGTGACTGACAAGATTTGTTTCTTCTTTTTTTAAAAGTGCTTCTTAAAGCCACAACAATGGTATTTTGAGTTAAAAAAAAGGTGTGGATTATCTGTAATTTGATGGATCTAAATATCAATCCAATCGATACCAAGGCGAGTATCGATATCGGATCGATACTGCAGTTTCTCTTCTGTCGTCCAGCAATGTGCTCGAATGTCCACTGCGAGCAAGATTGCAAAGAAACAGCTGGGACTAATGGCAACATCTACCTGCAGAAAGGATTTTCTCCAAGGCGGCACAGTTAGTAATTCAGAGAAGAAGAATGTAAACATGTTCCTGTTCCTGAGCAGAAACCTTTGTGAGCAGAGAGCCAAAGGTTAAGAATGAGAGCCAATTGTACTTGACGCTTTATTTACACTACGGACTTTATTTCTCACAAAATCGTGCAATGGAAGGTAGTTTTTGTTGTGATATTTAGATTTTTGTTACATTGCTACTTTTTTGGTTTTTTTTTTTTTTTTTGTGACTTTTTTTCTGAAACAATTGCGGTTTGAGAATATTTATTTTTATACCGTTAATTTTTTTTGTATTGTAGTTCATCAAAAAAAGCAATTTTATCGCCTAAAATGAGAGATGTTACGAATGTGCAGTCTTCGAGGGGCGTGTCGAGTCACGGAGGGGGCGTTTGCGCAACGCGCGTATCGAAGCTTGCTTCATTTAGGGGCGGACCGGGAAGTGATGACGTCCGAGGTCTCGCTGCGCCACGTGACCGATTCGGGAAGCGCTTTCAGAGTTTGCCGCGAGGTTTGACAGCAATCGCAGCCCCTCATGCAGGCTCCATTCAAAATGTGTTTTTTTTTAATGGAGTTGCGGTCAGCTCAGTTTGCATAAAGACTGCGTAGTTTGTATAGGCTAATAGAGCGTTGACAGCAGTTTGGCCAGTAGATCGCGAATAGCCCACCGGTTGGTGCACTTGACTCTCAACCCGGGGTGCGGTGGTCGCTGAGTTTCAGCACACGC
The DNA here is from genome assembly GCF_024500275.1 of Phycodurus eques. Lineage (NCBI taxonomy): Eukaryota > Metazoa > Chordata > Actinopteri > Syngnathiformes > Syngnathidae > Phycodurus > Phycodurus eques. The sequence continues at coordinate 1,317,712 of NC_084525.1, read as the reverse complement.
CATTTTCCCAGTGACAGAAAAACATTAGACAACCTGCCATACCAGTTGATGAACATTTTAAGCACACAGAATATGTTAAAATAAATTATACATTTTACACTTTATGTTGGGAAAGTACTTGGTTTTGTAGTACGTACAAGAGCCGAAATGGATGCGTAAAGATCCAGCTTGCCTGTGATTATGCACATGGCCAGCAGGTGGTTTCGTGTGCTATGAACCATTACTCGAACCAATGGCTGAAAAGTGTTCCGATGCTTCACTCGTCATCAGCACCTAAAATCTTTGTGCTGTGTTTGACAACAATCATAATCAACTAACTCAAGGCAAAATCTCAAAAGTTATTCAATGATCATGACAGTTCAAGTCAAAAGTTTAGGTATCGGGAACCTCGCTCTGTACTTGATACCAGATCGATACCAAAATTCTCAGGATCGCGCTACCCTACCTTCCAGCAGTGGTATTTTTTTTCCCCCGCAGCATAATTCCCACCCTGATAACAATACAGCGAGATGAACTGTTAATGCAATTGCCTTTGTACAAGGATAGAAAGCTCCGCTTTCGCAGAGCATCAAAAAATTGAGATAGACTCTTGTTGTTCCTCCCCACGGAAATCTTTAGTAAAAGGCGAAAGATTTATACGATCTGAAGAGAAACAAGAGTGAACTGCTTTAGACACAGCGGAGCGGACTAGGTCATTGGCCGCCATACACATTTGACAAACGGTGTTCAACTCAAAAGTGCCACTATGTCTCTTTAATACAGATGATAGCCTTTCAACTACAATTAATATACTCCAATTGTATCATATTTCAACGCAAAACCACAATTTAATCGTGTATAGATGCTCAGGTTTCTCGTTCTTTATCTAGTTTGTCAAGCGCTTTGACGCAAAGAATTGTGGGTATTAAGCATTCGCCAGGAGCCAATCATGCGTCAGTAGCGATCGCCTACGTAGAGCGCCAGCGCTGTGTAACAGCTCGCTTAACCGACGTTCCAATCAGGCGGCCATGTTGGAAAGGTCGACGTACTCATCAAAGGAAATGTATGGGCATTTAAATTCAGTCCTAATTTGCTCATTTATCAACGAATTTTCATGAGGTTTACTTATTTTTGGCAACACCAACGTGTGTGTTAGCCATAGATAAGATTTTTATAAAAGCACCCCAAAATTATATTTTTCCTGTGAAAGGTTGCTCCCAGTTCCCGTGTTGTAATTTTTAGTGATTGTAATCAATCGTATGCAACATAATGTACAGTGTACCGGCCTCCTTGATTTTTCGGTTTTCTTGTCGTCCACACACATTGAAGGCGCTTGGACGACTTTGCCCCTCGGAGCATAGTGTCGCCGTAGGAACGCAGCTCAAACGGGGCGTGTCGTATAAACCCATTCATATCTATGTCTGTGTCAACCTGTGTGCATAGTGTTCCGCATGCTCTATGACCGTTTGGTGAGTTTGATGTCACCATTGGTCACAAGTGCTAGTTTTCTGCTGTCGCCTGTCGAGAAAGTATCAAGTACCACTTAAGGGCCAAAAAAAGCTGATCGATATTTTTTGGGGGATGATTTGAAGTATCGATGTCTTCCTTGTTTTGTTTTGTAGATTGTTGTAATTTAGGCAGCATGGTGACCCAGTGGTTAGCATTAATGCCTCACAGCTCTAATAAGGTTTGAATCTGCATGTTCTCCTCACGCTTGCGGGAGTTTTCTCCAGGTACTCTGGCTTTTTTTTTTTTGCATTTAAAAACATGCTTGGTAGATTCATTACTTAATTGTCCATAGGTGCGGATGTGAGTGCGAATGGTTGTTTGTTTCTAATGTGCACGACGACTCTTGCCTAAAGTCAGCTGGGTTGGGCTCCAGCTCCACCACATCCTAATGACAACAAGCACTTTAGAAAATTGATGGATTTAGTTGTCATTTATTCAGACAAACAAGTACAATTCAATATAATCTAACGTTCAATTTGCTGTATTGCAGTATATGAGGGTAGGCCAAATAAAAGGAAGCTATAGCAAAGCCTCCGTGTCAGACAAAGCGTTCCGGTACGACATCCAAAGTGTCCGAAAGTTGGAGTTCGGAGTGTAGGCTTAGATGTGTGGAGTGTCGCCTTCCTTCACCACAACACTGATGGAGCTCTTGATGTTCTTGAGTTTGTCACTGTCAAAGCTGACCAGCAGCACGCTGGAGCCAGCCACGGTGGGAGTGAACACGGCGGTGGTCGTGGCTTCCTGTTTGGGGCCCACGCGTCCAATCCTGCAAGAAGAACAGAAGTAAGAAGATAAAGTTTCTTCATCCAACGCTTGTCATCATTAGGGTTGTGGGTGAGGTGGAGCCTGTCCCACCTGACTTTGGACAAGAAGCAGCGCGCTTCGTAATTTGCGTGCGTCGACCTCGACTAGAGCAAATCAGTTTCTTCTTGGGCTAAAAATTGGTGGTATGCGTTGCGTCATGTCAAAGACGGTCAGTGTGCTACTAGCGCGCCTCATTTAAAGGGAATGAGAGGAGCCACTTTGATTGGCAGCAAACAAAGTTGCCTGCCAACAAACCTACAGTCGCGCCGTGCGCTGCGCCGGATTTACGGCCGGTCGCAAAAACAGTGCCCTGAGAGTGGATACGTACTTGAGCGTTAGGGGCTTGCCGTCAACGAGGCCAGCCCCCCCAACGGTGAAGCTGCAGTCCTGGAGCGTCTCCGGCAACGGGTTTAGCATGCTCGGCCTTGCCGACATTGGCCGCTTCACCTTGGCTTCTCCTATCAGCTGCGCAGGCACATTTAATGAGTGCTACAGAAAAATGGATGGTTAATTCGTTCGTTAATTAGTTGTTCATGTTGAGATCTTAAAGGAAACATCCGGTGTTATGGAAAATAAACCCCATCAATTAGCCAGCGGTGGCTTTGCGCAAGCGTCATGCAATAGAAATGTTGACGTAGAAGGGCGAACATTTTCTGCCCTGGTGAGAGTCTCCGATAACGCCACAAAAATAGTCGCTTGATTTGTTGTCGTGTATTTGGAAAAATAGGGTTGGAAAGGTCGCTAAAGAAAGCAACCAAGTTGCTAAGTTGTCGACACTCAGTAGGCAATATCGGAATGAAAGTCATACTGTTCCGCCTCCCACAAGACCGGCTGATTTGAAAATGTAGATTTTAATTGTGTACCTATTCTTTATCCTCTGTGAATTTTGAATGTCAGAAGATCAGAGACCTTTTAAGACACAGTTTGAAAATGGGAAAACTATGCATAATAATACGTCTCTAATCATCTTTCAATGCATCAGTACCTTGATTTCGAGAGGTGGCTCGTCCAGCACAATCGTCTTCTCGACCTTGCGGTAGTCGATCGTTTGCTTGTCGACGGTGATGGCCGACAGCCGAATGAGCCGATCGGACGTGATGACCGATCCGTAAGTGCCGTACTCCAGCTTGAGGTACACGCGTCTCTCTGAAAACACAATTAGTCAACTTTTCGTTCATCAGTGTAAATTCTAAGACGTGTGTCTACATTTTATTCATTTAATCATTTTCATTTCCAAACATTTTGAATGGGATGGAAGGATCTCTCTGAATGTTCCCAACTCCTTTTTTGACACCAGTAAAATAATATTTGAATGACTATTTTCAACATCGTGGCGGTTGAGAAGGTTCTCACCTTCTCCAGTGGGCACCTCCAATCTGTCCGAGACGAATCCACAGCTTTCTCCTCGTTTGCCATTGTAACCCACAGCTTTGGCGAAGAAGAGGAGCGTGCAGCTCTTTGCCACCGTGCAGTTGTTGGTGACGACGGCATACACCTCAAAGTCGGAACCCACGATCATATTTTCTGCCAGTTTGATCTTCAACAAGAAGGCGCAAAACACGTCAGTTTGGGCTATAGATAAAACGAGGATACTGCATTGCTTTTATTTACATACCACTGCCACAAAGTTCTTTTTTTTTCTTCTATTGTTAGTGATTACACAAAAACATTTTTCTACTTAATTGTGTCAACCATCCATTTTCTGAGCCGCTTCTCCTCACGCGGGTCACGGGCGTGCCGGAGCCTATCCCAGCTGTCGTCGGGCAGGAGGCGGGGTACGCCCTGAACTGGTTTTCAGCCAATCGCAGGGCACATCGAAACAAACAACCATTCGCACTCACAGTCACGCCTACGGGCAATTTAGAGTCTCCAATCAATGCATGTTTTTGGGATGTGGGAGGAAAGCGGAGTGCCCGGAGAAAAGCCACGCAAGGCACGGGGAGAACATGCAAACGCCACACGGGCGGGGCCGGGGATTGGACCCGGGTCCTCGGAACTGTGAGGCTGTTGTGTCAACCAGTTCCGAGCAATTCTATTTTGTTGAACACACACACAAAAAAAAGTTCATGTTAGATCAACTTAACAAATGCAAAAATGAAGAGAAGATATTGACCGGGCCCAACCGCGAATAGCGAAAATCTGCGGATAGTTGATGCTTGGGGGGAAAAAAACATGGAAACCCCCCCCCCCCCCAAATTTTGGAATAAGCGGGGATAAACCACCAATAGTTTTCAGGGTTGTTACCCCCCACAACCCTCAAAAAAGAAGAAACCAAAATGAAAAAAAGAAACATTAGGAAAAAAAATGGGAATTTTATATTATTTAAAAAAAAAAAAAAAATCAGCCAATACGTGAATCTGCAAGGTGCCGGGATTTTATGTGTAATGCAATTTAATTGAACCATTATTTCAGTCCAAAAAAAATTCTATAATAAAGCAGAGTTAATGTTCAAACTGTGCATAATGTTAGCGGCTCGAAATGAAACCGGTCTCCATTTTGATGAATGCTTAGGCCAACGTATTAAAATGTTGGTCATGATGGTGGCGTTTGGAGAACCAAATATTTTTGAGGTGCTAAAAAAAAGATAAAAGAACCAAATATTTTTGAGGTGCTCCTCGGTATAAAAGACAACCGCTTACGCCGCCTGTGGCGGACATCAAAGTTTGATTCTCATTTCAAGGTTTTTGCCATGAAAGAGGGTGCGAGCGCCTGTTCGGTTGTAATTCCCGTCGTATTCAACCTTGAGACGGAGGCCTGGTTCCTCTCCTCGCTGTTGTAGCTTGTTGCGGTGCTGGGCCTTCTCATACACCTTCCGCTCCTCCTTGGAACCTAAACCGTCAGCAGGCAGAATTTTAGGAAGAGAATGTCGCAGCTCATCAACGTATACGTAAAGAGACACATAAGCTGCGCGTTTACCTTCAGGATACTTGTACTCATGTGTGATGTCATGTCTCTCGTCTGAGCCGACGGCTCCGGTGCTGATGAAGCGTCCGACGGATTTGGTCGAGCCGCTGAACTTGACAAACTTTCCGTTCGACAGGCGCACCAAATCCACCACGTCGGCGTTGACCTAATAACGCAAGACGACAGCGGTATAGTATGTCGTCATTCTCTCTACCCGGGGATGTTTATTTACTTCATGAATGTGAGTGTGAATGGTTGTTGGCCTAATGAGGAAAAGATGGATGGATCATCTATTTACAGGGGAGTCAAACGCATTTTTGTCTCGGGCCGCATTGAAGTTAGGATTTCCCTCAGAGGGCCGTTACAACAGTGAAACCATATCAATGTTTAATCACCAAATCGTATTATTATTACCATTACACAACAAATTGAGGGATGACTACTTTTGCAATCACAAGGCAAGGATCATAGTTTGTTCCAAGTTACTGTAGAAGAGGGGTTCGGTCACAGAAAAATGCAATCTCTCAACATTATTGTTTATTAGTATGACGATTTGAGCAAAAATCACGGAAGGTGACGAGCATGATTTGCTTTCGCGGGCCACATAAACTAATGTGGCGGGACGCATCTGGCCCCCGGGCCTTGAGTTTGACACCTATGATCTATTAACTTGTACAATCTGGCGTTGGTCCCGATTAGGATAGTTTGGCCTTGGGTTGAGGTCTATGCTTAACCGTGTACAACCCCAATTCCAATGAAGTGGGGACGTTGTGTTAAACAAATAAAAACAGAATGCAATGATTTGCAAATCATGTTCAACCTATATTTAATTAAATACACCACAAAGACAAGATATTTCATGTTCAAACTGAAAAAAACTCTCTTGTTTTTAGCAAATAATCATTAACTTGAAATTTTATAGCTGCAACGCGTTCCCAAAAAGCTGGGACGGGGTCGTGTTTACCACTGTGTTACGTCACCTTTTCTTTGAACAACATTCAATAAACGTTCGGGAACTGAGGACGCTGATTGTTGAAGCTTTGTCGGTGGAATTCTTTCCCATTCTTGCTCGATGTACAACTTCAGCCGTTCAACAGTCCGGGGTCTCCGTTGTCGTACTTTACGCATTTTCAATGGGAGACAAGTCTGGACCGCAGGCAGCCCAGTCTGGTACCCGCACTCTTTTACTACGAAGCCACGCTGTTGTAACACGTGCAGAATGTTTGGCATTGTCTTGCTGAAATAAGCCGGGCGCTCCATGAAAAAGACGTTGCTTGGATGGCAGCATATGTTTCTCCAAAACCTGTATGTACCTTTCAGCATTAATGGTGCCTTCACAGATGTGGAATTTAACTGTCATTGGCACTAACACAGCCCCATACCACCACAGATGCTGGCTTTTGAACTTTGCGTCCATAACAGTCCGGATGGTTCTTTTGCTCTTTGTGGACGTCGTGTCCTCCGGGTCAATTTCCAAAAACAATTTGAAATGTGGACTGCGTCAGTCCATCTTAGATGAACTCGGGCCCAGAGAAGCCGGCGGCGTTTCTGGGTGTTGTTGATAAATGGCTTTTGCTTTGCATAGTAGAGTTTCAAGTTGCACTTAAGGATGTAGCGCCGAACTGTATTTACTGACATTGGTTTTCCGAAGTGTTCCTGAGCCCACGGGGTGATATCCTTTACACATTGATGTCGGTTTTTGACGCAGCGCCGCCTGAGGGATCGAAAGTCACGGGCGTTCAATGTCGGTTTTGGGCCTTGCAGTGATTTCTCCAGATTCTCTGAACCTTTTGAAGATATTATGGACCGTAGATGATGAAATCCCTAAATTCCTTGCAATTGTACGTTGAGGAACATTGTCCTTAAACTGTTCGACTATTTTCTCACCCACTTGTTCGCAAAGAGGTGAACCTCGCCCCATCTTTGCTTGTGAATGAGTGAGCCATTCAGAGAAGCTCCTTTTCTCCCCAATCATGGATCCAACCTGTTCCCAATGACCCTGTTCACCTGTGGGATGTTCCAAACATGTTTGATGAGCATTCCTCAACTTTCTCCCTCTTTTTTTGCCACCTGTCCCAGCTTTTTTGGAACGTGTTGCAGCCATAAAATTCCAAGTTATTGATTATTTGCTAAAAACAATCATGTTTATCAGTTTGAACATGAACTATCTTGTCTTTGTGGTGTATTCAAAAGAATATAGGTTGAAAGTGATTTGCAAATCATTGTAATCTGTTTTTATTTATGTTCAACACAACGTCCCAACTTCATTGGAATTGGGGTTGTATTATTCTTAATCTATATTCTTTGTTCCAAATAATGATGTCATCGACTCACCTCAGCGAAAATAAAAGGAGCGTCATACTTTTTGGTGAGCTCTCCTTCCTTGATGGCCCTCAGTGCAGCCGGTCCGCAACAGTAAACACCTGACAACCCATAAAAGTTGACCTCAGATAGATTCATACATTTATATATGGCAACAATGTATTTCAATAAGACTTAGCATGCAACAAGAAAGCCATTTCAAATGTGTGTGACTGTGTGGATTACAAGTAGACAAAGTTCACTCAGCGACATCTAGTGTGATCCAAAATCTATTATTATATGTATTAATAATTCTGCCTTTACAAAGATAATCATTTTCACTTCTTAACGTTTATTATTGTGGTCGTGTTACGGAGTGTTGTAAAACTGTGCTGCATTACCCCGAGAGCTGATTCTAATTGTTGAGTTAGATTATTTGGCTCCATAACTAGGAACACCTCTCAGATAAAACGCAACACTACAAACAAAACGTATGCTGTACGACGTCGATACAAACTGAACGATAGTCTTTTTTGTAAAGGCAGAATTTTTACAACAGCGCTTGTATTGGATAGTCATTAGCTTGTGTAGGTGTGCCTAATGTTGTGGCTGCCGGGTGTGTATGCAAATCCAAGTTCACCATCACTCTTCTCCTGTGGCGTTGGGTCACTGGCTTGCCAACCGTCAAACTCCTCTCCCAAGTCTGGACGGGTCATCCAGCTGTCCACCCAAACATGAAAGTTCCTGCAAAGAGGTGTTGCAGGTGAAGGCTCATCAGGACCGTCGTCGTCATCATCATCATCACGGCTGGACGTACTGTTACTCACCAGACCGAATCCCCGTCTGAAATACTTTCCCCTTCCTCATCGTAAAGGTTTTCTACGATCAGGTTGGCGTTACTGTCGTGGGCCGAACCAAAGTTAGTGACCACCCGACACGGGATGCCCAGGCCACGGGACACTGCGGGAAGCAAGTAAACATTGGATGCTGTCTTTACTGTGTGTAAGGGTGTCTGTGTGTGTTAACCATGCAAAGGGAAACATCTGGAGAGACGTGCTCGTCGTTTGGCAGGGATAGCGAATCAAATACGTTTGTACTGTCGAATAGGAATAACGCGATTGCGTATGTCTCTCATGTTCGCGCAATCAGCGCTATTTCAAAAGTCAGATTCAAAAAAATATTCTAATTTGCCGTCCGATAGATTAAAGAAGATTTGGACGTTTTTATTTTCGTGTTAAATCCATAAGTGGTGAGCTGGAGCCTTTCCCAGCTGACTTTGGGCAAGATGTGGAGCAACCCCTCTTGAGTGGTCCCCACCCAATTATATTCAATATTTTATTTTTTTTTTAAATTCATTTTGACTTATTTATTTATTTATTTTCACTGATTATTTAATCTTTTTTTTTCGTTTGTTTGTTTTTGTCCTGCGACTGGCTGGCTGTCCAAAGGAAAATCTCCGAATGCTGTAGGACAGAGGCGGTGTAACAGGGAGGGACTGGAGGGCAGGTGCCCCTCCGCCCCCCACGCACACTTTGTATCCTAAATGCAACTTTTTTTTTTACCCTGTGTGTGCGGCAAAAAGTGCCCCCGGAGCGGCAAAAGTGCCACTGAAAATTTTTTTTTTGTTAATTCATTTTATTTGTAATGATTTCCCCCCATCAAAAGGATGGCAAATGTTGACAAAAATTCAGAGTTGCCTGTAAAATATGTATAATATGATGGTACTCTGTCATACAAAAACAGTGGACCCCCGCTGCTATCTCAGGGAAGATAGGGACCTGCCCTGACCGTGACTAGCAAAAATCTGCAAATAATTAACACTCATTATAATTGCCATGAAATTTAAGTGTTTTTGTTTTGTTTTTGTTTGTTTGTTTGTTTTTTTTTTTTTTTACTTCCCATCCCCAAAAAACAAGGAAGCTGGGCCTAGGGCAAAAAAACTAACAAAAAAACAGAAGGAATGGGGGTTCGTGTAAAAAATACAGCAGATAAGCGGTGCTTCCTGCAAATAACAGGTTTCAATTTAAAAAATCAGCCAAGAGGTGAATGTGAAACGCTGAACCGCAAATATGCGCGTTTCCATCCATCCATCCATTGTGTGTACCACTTTATCCTCACAAGGGTCGCGGGAGTGCTGGAGCCGATCCCAACTGTCTTCAAGAAAAAGGCGGGGTACGCCCTGAACTGGTCACCAGCCAATCGCAGGGCACATATAAACAAACCACCATTCGCACGCAGTCCGCCATCAACATAGCATGTGTGTTTTGGGACGTGGGAGGAAACCGGAGTGCCCGGAGAAAAGCCACGCAGGCACGGGGAGAACATGCAAACTCCACACAGGCGGGACCGGAAGGACTGAACCCCGGTCCTCAGAACTGGGAGGCAGACGCTCTAACCGGTCGTTCACCGTGCCGCTGCATGTTTCCACTGTATTTTTGTTCTAAAAATAAATGTTGGGAAAAATATAACATAAAATAAGTTGTTATTGTAAAAGATCTAAAATATCATGACTCTTTGCATTGATTGCTGTTTTCGTTCTGTTGAAAGGACCACATTCAAATTAGGTTAAGTGTATTTAATCATCCAAAATACAGACATTTCTTATACAGTATCAATGGACGAGCATTTTTTACTTCAGCTAACGGTCATCGACTGATCAACAGTGAGGAAATAGTTCACAAAGTTCAAGACACTCGTTTATAAGCGTGGAGGGCGGTCGTCTACCTGTACAGCCAACAGCAGCAAACACCCAACACTGGCCGTAACGGACCGGGCCGCTCTCCGCCCACTGGCGCAGGATGTCGCCGGTACCGACCCACGAGCAGGGATGAACGCCTCCGGTAAAGTCATACCACTCTCCCACCAGCACTCCGCTGTCATCATTACTGTTAATCTGAGGCGACAAACACAGAAACTATTTAATAAAGACTGGGAAAACATTAACAATAATACAGCAATGATGAGGTATCTTTTTCTGTGAACACCATCCCAACTTTGAAATACAGGGATGGCAGGATCATGTCGTGGAGTTGTTTTGCTACAGGAGGGACTGATGGACTTCACAAAATAGACGGCATCATGAGGAAAGAACTTTGTGTGGAAATACTGAAGCAACATTTCCCGACACCAGCCAGGAAGTTAAAGCTTGGGAACAAATGGGTCTTCCAAATGGACAATGACCCGAAGCAAGCTTCCAATCAGGTTACAAAGTGGCTTAATAATAGCAAAGTCAATGTTTTGCAGTGGCCGTCACACAACTCTCATCTCAATCTTACTGAAAATTGTTGGGCAGACCTCAAAAGGCATGTGCGAGCAAGGCGGCCTACAAACTTGGCTCAGGTACACCAGTGATGTCAGGGGGAATGGACCAAAATGGACTAATGAAACAAAAGTTGCTCTTCATCCACCCATCGTCATGTCATGAGTGCTCGTCCTCAATATCGTGGCGGGTGAGGTTTACATTGATGCCGTAATGACTGAAACAGTCAAAATAACTTGCTCTGGCCGCACCTCAACAACACGTCTTCCTTGGCTTTAGCTACCTACCATTGCGCTCAGGACCCGCGTCACGTAGATAGGATTTCTCCTGGCTGAGCAGTCCTGATCAGCGTCCGATGCAAATTTTGGGTTGTCATCCAGGACCTTCAGACAGATGTCCAGAATTCCTGCTTCAAACTGCAGACACAGCAAGCGGAGCAGTTTAGTTTTACAGCGCCCAGCAATGGTCAATGACATTTTTGAAGGAGCATTAAGGAATTATTATCCATCCCAAGTGACTTTGGTCAACAGGTAGGGTACACCCTGGACTAGTTGCCAGACAGTCTTCGGGCACATATAGACAAATTACCATTCATACAACTATAAGGACAATTTAGAGTCTTCGATGAACTCGACATACGTGTTTTTAGAATGTGGGAGGAACCTGACGTAAACCCAGAGAACATGCAAAATCCAAACAAGACGGCTAGAAATTTGATCTCCAAACTTGCTATCCAGTATGACAGCGTCACCAATCAATTATAACAAATTCTTTAATCAGTGAATTTTCTTGTGTGCGCATGCATACCTGTCCAAAGTTCCACGGTGTCCCCTTAATGCGTTTGTACGTGCCTCGGAAGATCTGCCCGTGCTGCGCCAAAACGTACTCTTGCCGCTTGGCCTCACTGCGCATGTACACAGCATCATCTGCGGGACCGAGCAGAGTCAACAGTGTTACTGTACACGAGTGGTCTCAAACTAATTTTTGTCACGGGGCACACTGTCGTTAGGCCATTATGACTGTGAAACCACCAAAATCTATAACCGCTTCATCATATTAAAAAAACTGATGGATAACTCGTTTAGAAACATGAAGTGAAGGAAAACGATTTGTTTAGCTATTGATTCATTTATTTTAAAAAGTTGTTTGGTAACAAAATAAAATACTTGCAATCTTCAAAATTATTTAAAGTGAAGACAATTAGCAATTTTGGAACAGATAGCAAGAAACATGAAGTACGCGCACATGATTTGCTTCTGCGGGCCACATAAAATGATGTGGCGGGCCACATCTGGGCCCCGGGCCTGGAGTTTGACACTGGTGCTGTACACGTTTAATTGAGTGACAGCCTCATGGCGTCTGCCAAGCACAAGGGCGTGACAGGTAGTTTTGATCATTTCGGTGGATCAAGATTTCGGATAGAGGACTTTAGTTGCTCTGCTTGAGTCCGCTACTGCTGACCAAGAATGGAAAGTCCATTGGGCGTTTTTTTTTTTTCCCCTCAAAAACAAAAAACAAAAAAAAAAAAAAAGACTGACTGACTTGGACACCAGGCGTTAAAGAGCAATGTAAATTGCCCTAAGGTGGTCGTCTTCCCGTGATGGTCTACAGTCAGAGAGTAGAGTCCAATGGGGGCGTTGGGGGAGGACACTACGGTGACGGACACTTTGTTGCCGGCGGGGTCACGAGTGGCCGAGGCGCTCCACTCCGTGTCCGCTGTGGAGTCGCTGAGTGGGAAGGAAACCTTGGTGTCTGATTCACTTTTGGGCACCGGACCTGCAGGAGGAACATATAAAATCTAAATCAGGACACACGCACGCACAATACGTCATCCGACGGTGGGTCGGTTGCTTTCTGACCAGTGTGGACAGTAAAGGTGAGGCTGGCGTCGTGTGCTTCGAGCGTCTTGCTGCCAGCTTTCAAGAAGACAAAGATGGTGAAGGCTTGTCCCCGTCTGACGATCAGACGCTGGTCTGCAAAAAGCTTCGTGCGGTGGCTGCTCTTGTTGCCTCCGATATTCAGGTCGCAGTGCTCGATGTCCAAAACTAACACAAACACGACTCGTTACTCAATGAAAACACAGTACAGTAAAGTATGGATTATAAACCGTGGCTTTCCACCTCACTTTAACCCCTGCGCCGAAACAATGATGCGTCTTATCCAGTGACGTGCACTCAGGGTAGGCAAGTGAGGCAGAGCCTCACTGCCCCCTGGTGCTCTTTCCTTTCCACTGCATGTGAATAGTAAAAAATAAAAACAAACCTTATTATTACATTAAATTGTTCCATTTTCGTTCTATGGTCCGTGCTTTACATTGATTTTCTTTTTCAACCCAATAATTTCAATGATTTAATCATGAAAATAGTTGAAATTTCATATTTCCTGTACAAATGCATAGGAAGCGCAGCTACGAGTCACGACGAGTCACCGCTCCCGTGACGCTTCAAGCGACCACGCACACATCCATTCAGGCAGGCTGTGATTGGTCCGTGGCTTCACACAAGAGACATCGGTGTTTCCTCATTACGTCGCCAAAAATATACGTTTTCATCACACATGTACTGCACCTACTGACGTTTAACAGACCGTCGAATATATTTAATGAAGGTGTGCGACATTTAGTCTTTCTTATCGACAAGAAAAGCCACTAAAAGTGCACAGCGGAGGCTGGTATGTACGCTGCCACAACCAGCATGCGGCAGTGTTGAGTTGAGCTTCACAGAGCTCCAGACGTCAGCGCCTCACCAATCATGAACCTCACCGCACGTCACTGGTCTTATCGCAGATGTTCCTGATTCCAGGAGCTTTGTGAACCTGGCCAGCTGTGTGTTTACTGTTCATAAATGTTCATTTTCCTTTTGAAATAAAATCTGCATACCCCGAAGCACTCCGATCAGTATTCAGCTCAAGCGCACACCGTCATCATACTGTATTTCATATTTTTGTTGTGGCAAATAATGTAACACATTGCTTTGTCCACATCTGCTATGCAGTGAATTTGGTCTCCAGTTCCGTCGCTGATATCACACCAAGACATGGCGGCGTATCGATTACGGCGGTGAAAAAGGGGCGTTCCCAGGGCTATTAGTTATTTACGGATCGCTCCAAAACAGATTTTTCGAAATGACTGCCAGTTTCATTTTTCTTAAGCAAAAAAACTACTTGAGAGCTTGTTAGTGAAATATTGGCCATCTGTCTAACTTCAAGTCTAATCTCCCTTCTACACAATTGTAGTCCACAAAAAGAAGGCGACTCCGAGGCTCTATTCTCCCTGTTTGGCAATATTTCACACCCAACAGACTCCGTTCTCTCCCACTTCGACTCATCTGTTTTCTGCAATTCCCTCATTTTTCGATGCAAACATCAAACGGAACTACCTACAACTTCCTTCTGGCTTAGTCCATCCTCACTGCCTCCCCCGTCCCGTCCACTCAGCTGCGAACCGCTCCAGTGAGAGTTGGAGGTCACGGCTCGATGAAGCCGACAGAACCACATCGTCTGCAAAAAGCAGAGATGCAATACTGAGGCCACCAAAGCGGACCCCCCCCTCTACGCCTCGGCTGCGCTGCCTTGAAATTCTGTCCGTAAAAGTTATGAACAGAATCGGCGACAAAGGGCAGCCTTGGCGTAGGCCAACCCTCACCGGGAACGAGTCCGACTTACTGCCGGATATCCGGACCAAACTCTGACTCCGGTCGTACGGGGACCCGACAGCCCGTATCAGGGGGTTCGGTACCCCATAATCCCGAAGCACCCCCCACAGGACCACCCGAGGGACACGGTCGAACGCCTTCTCCAAGTCCACAAAACACATGTAGACTGGTCGGGCGAACTCCCACGCACCCTCGAGGACCCTGCCGAGGGCGTAGAGCTGGTCCGCTGTTCCACGGCCGGGACGAAAACCACACGGCTCCCTCCTGAATCTGAGATTCGACTTCCCGACGGACCCTCCTCTCCGGCACCCCTGAATAGACCTTACCAGGGAGGCTGAGGAGTGTGATCCCCCTGTAGTTGGAACGCACCCTCCGGTCCCCCTTCTTAAAAAGGGGGACCACCACCCCAGTGGCACTGTCCCCGATGTCCACGTGATGTCGCAGAGGCGTGTCAACCGGGACAGCCCCACAACATCCAGAATCTCAACCACCCCCGGGGCCTTGCCACCGAGGAGCTACACAGAAATGATATCAATTGGTCATCCTTTCTCTGCGGCCCGGTAACAAATACCTCTCGGCCCGGTACCGGTCTGCGGACCGGTGGTTGGGGACGACTGGTTTAAGGTACATGTATTTTGATACATGGCAAGAGTTAGTGTGGAGGAGCATTTCCCACTTCTAAGGAAAACAGCTTTAGTGTGAATAGATCACCAGTACGAAACAATAGAAATATTTGTCTTCTATTAGGCTGTATGTTTTCTAAACATTCACACAATAATAAGAATAAGACATTTTATTCTTGTAACATTACTTTTAAAAAAATTCTTGCAGCACAAGGTTTTTATCGTCACTTTAAAAAAAAAAAAAAAGCCACTGTTGTAATAGTAACACTTTAAGTCTTTTTATTTTGTAATGTTTTTCTCGTGAGATTACCATTTTTGTTCAAATTGTGACTTTATTCTAGTTTCTCATTCTCAACATTGGAACATTTCTCGCAATATTACCACTTTCAAAAAAAAAAAAAAAAAAAAAAATATCCTACTTTATTCTTGTAACATTTTACTCTCTAACTCTCTCTTGTAATATATCTATGCCACATGTACACTTTATTGTCGTAACATAATGGTGTTTTTGCCCGGTAACATTATAACTTCATAAATGAATAAAACGTAATTGTATTTGAATTTTGTAATGCTTTTTTCCTCCGGTAAGATGACTTTTCTCTTGTAACATGAGCACTTTTTTTTTTCTTCTGAATTGTGACTTCATTCCTGTAACATACTTTGGCAGCATGTTTCGCATTTCACATTGTGACTAGTCTCTCACAATATTACTTACCACTTTTAAAAACAAAAGCACTTTATTCTTGTAACATGTCGTGTAACATTCTTGTTAACTGTTGCAATATGACATCTCTTGTAATATTATCATTTCCCATGTTTTTCATTTTGTAATGGTTTCTCTCATGACACCCACTTTTTTTTCTTGCAACGTTACCACTCTGTTTTTATTTGCTACTTGAATTTTGTAACATGACGACATGTTTCTCTTGTAACATTTCAACAGTTCTCTGACAATCTTATCACTTTTTCAGAAAAATACGCCTTCATTCTTAGGACATGACAATTTCTTTTTCTTGCGATACAACACAAAACACCGGCTTTTGCACAGTACATCCATTCATCCATCCGTCCGTCCATTTTCCGAGCCGCTTCTCCTCAAACGGGTCGCGGGGGCGCCGGAGCCTATCCCAGCTATCATCGGGCAGGAGGCGGGGTACGCCCTGAACCGGTTGCCAGCCAATCGCAGGGCACATAGAAACAAACAACCATTCGCAGTCACATTCACACCTACGGGCAATTTAGAGTCTTCAATCAACCTAGCACGCGTGTTTTTGGGATGTGGGAGGAAAGCGGAGTGCCCGGAGAAAAGCCACGCAAGGCACGGGGAGAACATGCAAACGCCACACAGGCGGGGCCGGGGATTGGACCCCGGTCCTCAGAACTGGGAGGCAGACGCTCTAACCAGTCGTGCACCGTGCCGCCTGCATAGTGCAGTACAGTGCATATATTTTTTAACATACATAAACTTTCTGACATGCCCAATATCATTCATACGAAAGCGCGTCTCTCGGCATTCCAGCTAATATTAATTTAACGGACTCTTTCCCAAATTAAACTGCAAAGATATCCTGTTTGAGCGATACGTTGCAACTGTAAAATAAATCATCATCCAAACCATCTAGAGAAAAGCATGCCTCTTTCATCTTACCTTGACTCATGATTGCAGTGGCACTCGAGGTGCGTGTATGCCAGCTCCCGGTCTTGGTGGGTATTTGAAGCACATGAAACCAGAGTGGGCTGCTCACATCTGAGCTCATCTGCCCATAATTCTGTTTTTAGTTGGAAGGCCGACGAGGCTTGGTTGACTTCCTCTTTCTCTTTCAGAGAACATTGCTTTCTTCCAAAGTCCTGTCGCTCGCTCCACTGTCTGTGTTCAAACACTGTATCTGTTGCTTAAAGGGTTATAACTGACAATTTCAAACAATTTACAATGCTTGCGGTTTGCATTGTTTGTCAGCATTAAGCTAAATGGGCTTTAAGGCAAAGCTATTATTGTTCTTTTAAATTCTCCGTTTTATGTTTCGTTTGAGAGTAATCTTCATCTGGGAGTGGCATTAGACATCTTGAAGCCTCTTTTTGGAAGGATTGTTATGAAGTGAGTTGAATTCACTGCTACCGTACCGCGGTCATATCTCAAAGTTTTGCTTGCAAGTCAAAGATAAAATTTGATCAAAGTACAGCTTGTTTCACAAAAACATCGTCATTTGGGTCACTGGTATCGCAAAAAAAAACCTCTGTAAAACAATAAATGAAGCATACTTTCACATTACCAGTGTGTATCGTGTTAGTTTGTATTTGCATTTTTTTCAAATGTCTACATAGTTAGTTTTTTTTTAATACTGTAATTTGTTTCAAATGTCAATTGCTATTTATCCAGCGTGGTGGAGTTAGTTCTTAGTGTTATATTCATCGTTCATGACAGGCAAATGACCAACGAAATCAACCACGTGTTGTGCTAGCCACACACTGACAGCTTTAATGGTACTAAAACATTAACAAGAGACCTCACAAATTATACATGAAAAAACAGAATGTTAAAAAAACAACAATAAAAACACACTCAACTTACGTAAACACCTTAAAGAAAGAAAATGTGATTAAAAAACCAACAAGCAGTTTCACAGGAAATATCTGAAAATGTTTTACCAGACAATAAAAAAGCAAATAATATCATGACGACATTTTTGTTGTTGTTTTTTTTTTGGGGGGTCATTTCAATTCTAAGAAGTGTCCATTGGCGTTTTATCCCCGCATTGATTGACTAACCGACAGAACAGCGCAAATCCACATGCTGGTTGAAACGTGATTTGGATGCTAACAAGTGGTCTCTCACTTTTTGTAAATAATACACATACACACAAATAAATATTTGACGACAATTGTATAAAATGAAAAAGCATTTTGAAGGTTACGAAGAGTACGTCGTCATGTGCTGCAAGAAGGCAAGATCACTTAGCACAATTTGTCATTGTACAGTCGACCCCCGCGTAATCGCAGTCCGGCACCCTATTCGCCGTATTTGCGGATTTTTTTCTGGTTCCGACTTACTGCTGGTACAAATTTGGGATATGTTGCTGCTTTAGAACGGAACTTGTAGATGAACTGAGGATCCCCTCTAATAAAGAAAATATTTGACATTTGGACTTGTCAGAGTCAATAGTCACCACTAATGTAAAATAAAAACCAAAGCATAAAAAAAATTAATGACTTCAAATATTTAATCTTGTCCATTTTCTGCTTCACTTATTGTTTTGTATTCTATAATTTCTTTTTTTCTTCTGAGTGGTGATGTTAAAACCACAAAATAAACAACACCACCACGAGGTGCTGACTCAGCATGTGTGCGCGTGCGTGCGTGCGTGTGTGTGTGTGTGTGTGTGCGCGTCCAACGGTTACGTGGGAGGAATCAAAGTGATAAATAATAATCATGAAACAACAAGCAGGTGGACCAGAACACCAGACATCTGCGAAAGGAAGGACGACACAAGTCAGGCCACCAATAAAGAAAACAAAAGAGAAACTGTCAAAATTGGGACACTACAAATGACACACAAGCACAACGTATCGCACGGGGCATCCTCTCGAAACGAGATTGACTCGAGGAGAAAATGTGTCAGAGCTTCATCCAAATTCAAGGAAGAGACAGCATGTTGACGTCTCTGGTATTATAGCATATATGTATTATAGTTTGAACACGACCCGCGTGAAACTGTACGACAAAGTCAAAGAGAAAAAAAAACACCATTAGTCCAAGAATAAAGTTGGAAATATTCACAGTATATTGTCTGATTAACATGTCGCTTTCAGGCTGTTGTGTTTAACTTTACGTGGAAATATTGAAATTCAACTTGAACCTCGCTCTTTCTGAGAGGGACGTTGCTTTCTATCAAAGTCCATTTTATGAGGCATCATTTCATATTAACAGTGTGTACCGTGTTGCTTTTCATTTGCATATTTTTCTTCATATATTTTTCATTATCGTTGTAAAACAGATTTATTCTCGTAGTATTACTTTTTTTATTCTCGTATTGTAGTGACATTATGAAATCAACATCACGATTTTCTGAATATTTGACGCTACGCAATCTACAATGAATAATTTGATGGTAAAGAAAATTCTGTGTTAGTAATTCAAATTCAAAATCTCATGGCACAGATATGCTTCCATAGTTTCATTACCATAAAACAAAAACAAAAAAATAACTGCCTGAGACGGACGGGCCAATACACATTTTGAGTATTTCAATGTGTATTATTATATTGAGAGTTTGTTTTTAGAGTGTATTATTATATTTAGAGTTTCTTTTGAGAGTTACAACAAGCACCAATTCGGTGGATTGACCCCTAAACATTTTCCCCTTAATATTACTAATTCATTCTCCTTACATCAGTTTTTCTCTCATAGTTGTATGCCTGCTCTTGTAAAAAAAAAAAAAAAAAATAATAATAATAATAATTAAAAAAAAGGAAAAAAATGCTCCTTCGTTGATGAATCTTTAAATATAACACCTTTTTTTCTGTTAATATTATTACTATTTTAGTCTCTGAACATTATTTCTTGCAATATTGCGCCATTTTGCCACTACGTTAGGCTTTGTTGTATCCAATCTCAATTGGCTTTGCAGAGGCTGTTAGACTGCTGGACTCCAGTCGATGCTCTCTTGCCCTGACATCATCTCAGCAAAATAGAAAAAATAAAATAAAATTGGCAATATTTTGTTCCCGTAATATTTGATTTCATGTTTCATTTGAATTGGGACCGATGCGACGACATAGACAATTGAGGGACAAATCTCTAATGTACAGCATCACAGCATTTATAGCTAATATTAATTGCCCGTCCCTAGGAGGGCTATAATATGACTTTTTCTCTCGAAAAGGACAATCAGGTTTACTTTAAATATGTATTCAAAACGGCGACCTGTCTTTTGCACACAAAATAACTGATGTTTAAAAAATATATCCAACTTATGTTGTTGGCGTCACAATTTCAAGCCACAATTAAGACGACAGGCTTACCGTGTCCTGGGAATCCAGGCCTAAACCTCTGTTGATTTTCCTATCGGCACATCTCCCTGTCGCGCAACGCAAAAGGACACATTATTTCATTCAGAACACTTTATGATGTCATGAAAAGTATAAAAAAAAATGGTCCATTTGTTTTTAAATGTGATAATATAATCTTTGTCAGAGCTTATCCAATTTGAAAGAAAATGACTACGTGTATGCAAACCGAGTTCAATCTGGATCCGCATCTCGATGTACCTGAGCATCAGCCAGGTGCGGAGGCTTGGCTTCGACGGCGCCGTTCTTCCTGTTGACCGCCGGCGAGCTATCCGTCTGACGCAACGACGTGCGGGCCCCGGGACTGCGGGAGCCCAGCGACGACGCGGAGTCCACGACCTCCCCGCCGAGGGCCGACAGACAACCGCGCTCGGAGTCGCTGGAGAACACGTCGGTGCTCTCCTCAGATGAATCTGTGGCGTCCGCCAAGTCTGCAAGTTATACCGAGTCATAAAATGTAGTTTGGAAAAATAACTTGGGGTAGGGCTGATTTCATCTCATGTTGGTCATTAAATTGATTTATTACATTTATTATCCAATCAGATGGATTATTTTCCTAAATCGTGAAGCCCTACTCTGAGTTGGTGTTTGTCAAACGCACTCAGCGGATGATGGCTTGTTTTCCAGCGTTCACAGTCGTGGTGAAGTAGATGGTGACGAGCGTCGACCTCATTGTGCAGTAGGCCGTCGGGGGCGGGGCCGGAGGCCGGTTGTCCGGGGTAGCCGGCCGGCGACAGCGAGCCGCGGCCCGACGACGAGGACGATTGGCTGAGGGTCGTGGAGGCGGAGCCGGCGGAGTGAGGTCGAGCGTATTCTAGAGCCCTGTGTGAACGACACGCCACAGGGACTGACGACACACAAGCATGCAGTAGTCGTCGTCAGTGAGCAAGACGAAGCTCAGTGGGCACAAGCATGGACGACGGTATTGTGTTCCACTTCTGACTTGGATATACCGGTTTTGCAGTTAAAACATTACACATCATATGTATGAAGCTTTTTTTCACAATTTCACAACAGTTTCCTTGTGTCCTATCAACACATCTGTGACATGATTTCTCCAAAATACCCCAAGATTCAACAGTTACACAACACTATTGCTGGTCTTACTGAAATGAGCCCATCTTGAGAAACCCTGTCTCATGCAACTGCTGGGGCCAATGGTGAGGCCGGGTAGGGGGGCTCCCACCCTGAGCTGTCACCTTATCGTGGCGGAGGGGTTTGTGTGTCCCAACGATCTCAGGAGATAAGTTGTCTGGGACTTCTGTTCACCCATGACAAACGGGTCCTAGGTGAGGGACCAGATGAAGCACAACTCAAACCCCCGTATGATGAATACAACATTTGGACATTGTTTTCCCTCGCCTGGACGTAGGTCACCAGGACCCCCCTCTGGAGCCAGGCCCGGAGGTGGGACTCAATGGCCATGGGGCCCGGCTGCGTAAAGCCCAAAGAGGCAACGTGGGTCCCCCTTTTCCCCAAGGGGTCAGGTGCGTAAAGAGCTGGGTGGCGGTCCGATCCTTGGCTACAGAAGCTGGCTTTAGGGATGAGGAACGAGACCTCTGTGGCAGGCAAGGAGCCTGAGCTGGTGGCTTCTGAGTCTTCAACTAGATATAGGCGGGCTCACCTCGACACACAGCTCGGGCTTCGGTACCCGTCGAGAGGGGTTGGACTCTATTCCACTCTAGACTTGCCCCCAGTGAGAGGCGCCGAGCAGGTGCGGGCATATTTATTGCCCCCCCGGCTCGGAGCCTGTACGTTGGGGTTCACCCCCATGGACAAGAAGGTAGCCTCCCTCTGCCTTCAGGTGGTTGGACGGGTACTCACTGTTGTTTATAACTATGCACCAAACAGGAGCTCAGATTACCCACCCTTTTTGGAGTCCTTGGAGGGGGTGCTGGAGAGCACTCCTGCTGGGGACTTCAATGCTCACGTGGGCAACGACGGTGAGACCTGGAAGGGCGTGATGGGGAGAAACGGACTCCCAGATCAGAACCCAAGCATTTTTTTTTCCGTTCTTGCTTTTTGACTTCTGTGCTCATCACGGATTGTCCATAACGGACACCTTGTTCAGAAATAAGGGTGTCCATAGGCACATTTGGTACCAGGAGACCCTCTGCAGTTCGGTGATCGACTTTGTGGTCGTGTCATCGAACTTGCGGCCGCATGTCTCGGACACTCAGGTGAAGAGAAGGGTGGAGATGTCAACCGATCACCACGTGGTGGAGCTCTGGCTCCGATGGTGGGGGAAGATGTTGGTCCGACCTGGCAGGACCAAACGTATTATGAGGGTCTGCTGGCAATGTCTGGCACAGTCCCCTGTCAGAGGGAGTTTCAACTCACGCTTTCTGACTTCCAGAAGCTTCAAGGAAATTCTGGTCAACTATACGGCGTCTCAGGAGGGGTCATCAACTCGGGACATTGCGAGTCGGTGGGCCGAACACTTCGAAGACCTCCTCATTTCACTGACACACATTCCTCCTTTGAGGAAGCAGCATCTGAGGCGGGTTCTCCCATCTCTGAGGTTGAAGTCACTGAGCAAGTTAAAAAGCTTCTCGGTGGCAGGACCCTGGGGGTGGATGAGATCCGCCTTTGGATGTTGTGGGGTTGTATTGGACATCAGGGACGGTGAGGCTGGATTGGCAGACCGGGGTGGTGGCCCCCCTTTTTACACCTCTGTGCATTTGTACTTGCTCACCAGCAATATCTCGACGAAATTTTACAAATGTATTGTTAAATGGGGCCTGCTATCCTCTGTCTATCAACGAATACCGCCATGTCCTTGAGAGCACATTAAAAAAAATAATGAAAGTCATTTTACGGTACAATTAATACTTATTGTGGCTTTAATCACTGTGCCGAATGCCTCAGCAATTCCTTCCAGAGACATTTTCAGATACAGTATTTGAGTCAGGACCAACGTCATGGACAGCTAAGAGAATAGATCAAGTCTTTTGGCGACCACAGTAAATGTACTGTCTGCAAAATGTTCCCGGCTCTTACGTCTCCCAGGCAGGATGCCACTGACGTCCCGGTCACAGATGGCAGCGTCGCTAGGTTGAATGTCCATGAATGTTTTGAGGCCCAGCCCCATGAACACTCTCTCCTGCAGTCTCAGTTCTGCAACACGCAACATAGTCAACAATGCACACCATTTCTATCGTGTTGTCACGTCATGGATTAACAGACAAGAGTATGGCAAGATGGAGAAAACATATTGACCGATCAATAGACAGTGGGACAGATACAGTAGAGATGGACAGAGGAATATACCTGTATGGACACAAAGATAGATGCATACAAGAACAGGTGGACAGATCCATAGCAGAATGCATGGACATTTTATTCCTATTCAGTTGATACCTCTACTGTGAGCTGCCTGATCCCAGAGAATATTCTCCAGGTCAGAGGTCCAGGCTTTCTTCACCTCCATGCTGGTGGCCTTCAGAGTGTAGGTGTCCTCGCTCTTCCTCCTGCGGAACCAGATCTCAAAGCACAGGCCGCTCACGCCGGCGTCATGGGTCATCCCGATGTCACTGGTCTGGGCGAAAGAAAGAACACAAAGAGACTCATTCAGACGAGATCTGTGCCTAGTGTGTTTGTCTGACACGACAAGACAAAAGCTTCACAGCGAAGTTTGAGAGCAAGTCGGGCCTCGGTGGTCCAAACCTTAAAGGATTGTTTGTAGACATAAACTTCATTTCCAACTTCTGCCTTCTTTGTCTTACTGAAGAGAATGAGGTGCTCAAAGAGAAAGATGCGGCGGAGGCATTTCTTCTTCCGAAAGAAAACGGTGAACTCATCCTGCCGAATGAGCTGACCTTGCTCTTTTAAGTTCACCTGTCAGCAAAGAAGAGACGACTGGGTAATCAAATGACCACCAACACCACCACCACCACCTTGTTTGGAAGTGTTCCCCCCACTATGTGGCGGTTCACCTACAGCGGCCCGGCTACATCACGTACTTTTTGCCTTGTCTGTCGCGGAAATTCTTGCTATTTTGCAAAAAAGCTGCACTTTATGGCCATCGTTTATTTATGGGTTTCAATTGGCCGCTGGTAAGATCGTGCATTCTCAGGGAGAACACTTTCAAGTTCATCTTCAAATGATCCTGACCATTCTGGAGAAGATAAAACTCCTCGATATGCTTCTGGAAGTACAAATTTACGCGGTCGTTGAATTGAGAATGCTTTATTCCCGTTCCCTCTGAAGAACTCGGTGTTGTCTGTACATTTTATACTTTGTTGTAATGATTTTTTTGGGGCGTTCCAATACAAGTGTTAAAAAGTGCCTGCAATGTATCGGCCGCGATAAACGGGGGTTCACTGTATCGCCATTGTAACGTCTTACATCACAGTCCTGGATGGCATCCATGGTGAGCAGATCATTGCCGTGACGCATCTGGAAGCGAACCAGGTCAGCGGCAGCCTTGATGTCAGCCCGCTCCCTTCTCTCCGCTGCTCAGCTCAGGATCGCGGACACACGCGGCGTCATCGGTAATGTCTTGCGGCCAGTAGCTGGCGGTCAGAGCCAGAATGTCCTGCAGCAGGAGGCTGTACTTGCTGATCCTCTGGATCGGCCTCAGTAGGTAGGAGGACAAGTCCATCGAGTCCCCAAGTTCCTGCTGCTTCCTCTGTGGACATAGGTGAAGACGCGTGGAGGGACTGTGGCAGAACCGTAACACAACCAGAATTGCTTCAGTGACGGGTTAATGTCTCAAATGAATGATTTTCTTTTGCGGGGTGGTAGAGAAAGTCTTCATTTTTGACACGGAAACATGTCTGATTGGCCTGCCTTCTGCTCTGCCACTGTACCTTGAATGAGTAAAGGGTCAGGTGAAAATAAGATGCTACAAGAGGTGGATTGCTTGGAAGGGAGCCCCAGCACCTGCTGTAATCTACATTTGAACAGGTAGCCTAACGTACTGTAGGTTGATTAAACAATAGATGTGATGGAAATTCAGACATATTACCATTAGGGAATGGAAAATGAATTCAGGAGACAGCAATACATGAAATGCTAAATGATAGTGTGCTGTCGTCTACTCAGCTGGGCATTTACACCCTCGCTGTGATGATGAAACCATATCTGGCAGGTACTGTGTATCTCGTAGCACAACCCCAAACACGTTTTTGTTGTAAATGTTTCAGTTTCAGATCACCGACAATGTTTTTGACTCTCTACAGTGGCCGGCGGGATTTCTTCAGGTCAGCGGTAGTCACTCATGTTCTGCCACCTGGAAGTATCCTGGTGCCTATTTTCTGAATTGGCCTAAATGAGCTGCAGTGACATTCATGTGGAAAATTCATTTTAGGTGTGCTGAACTAAATTCTAAAGGAAACATGTAGCTGCTCTGTACAAAAAAAAAAAAAAGATGCGAGTCGTAACGATGACATACATTTTGTGGAAGCACTATGGTCAAGCACCACAAAGATTTAAACTTAAAGTTCCCAAAAATTCTCACATGTGGCACGAAGGGTTGTGGTCACGTGAGCCGAGCACCCACAGATGACTGATCAGATGATTTGGTTTCTCATGTTTCTTTGTGTGTTGTTTGCGTGGTTTTCTCTTCAGGTGCTCTAACCACCGAAATAAAGGCACTCGGCCATTTACAAAACAAAACAGCTACGCCTATGTTTGGATTAAGACATACTGTAAAATGACCTTGAAGATGTCATGTCGACGATGCAGTATCAGGGAATCTGACTGAGGTTTGTTCTTGCTGTAGAGTGCGTAAAGGCCAAAACTGTCACTCTGTGGAAAGAAAGAAATGCACAGTGTCACCAAGATCCAGATTTGATATGTGCTGGTCACCACCACCACTTGCAGCTCCTTCTCTCAGGTAGGCGCTACCGATCAATGCAAACTGGAACGAGCAGACATTCCAACAGCTTCTTCCCTCTTGCCATTAACTTCTTAAACAGTAAACTTACAATTCCATTGTAACATGCTGCCAATTTTGTCTTGAGATTGCAGTCACATCGCTGTCGGGCCAATTATACATTATGCGCGCACACTGTCGTAGTCTCGCCACTCTGCACTAGTTGCATATCTGTTGTTGACCAATACTGGCCACTCATGTGCGTGACAAGTATCGACCACGACCAGTCGTCCACCGTGCCGCCTCTTATCAAAATAATTCAAGAATATTT
Source organism: Phycodurus eques (assembly GCF_024500275.1). Classification (NCBI taxonomy): domain Eukaryota; kingdom Metazoa; phylum Chordata; class Actinopteri; order Syngnathiformes; family Syngnathidae; genus Phycodurus; species Phycodurus eques. The sequence goes on along the minus strand of NC_084525.1, from coordinate 1,291,467 downwards.
ATGCTTTATTACAAAATTAGAGATTATTTGATGAATTTTCTCAATTAATTCAGGAAGGAAATGTCGTTGAATACCCATCCATAGTACAGTATATTTGCTAATATCATCTCATTGCAGGGCGGCACGGTGGAAGACTGGTTAGAGCCTCTGCCTCTACAGTTCTAAGGACCGGGGTTCAAATCCCGGCCCCGCCTTTGTGGAGTTTGCATGTTCTCCCCGTGCCTGCGTGGGTTTTCTCCGGGCACTCCGGTTTCCTCCCGCATCCCAAAAACATAAATGGTAGTTTGATTGAAGACTCTAAATTGCCCGTAGGTGTGAATGTGACTGCGAACGGTTGTTTGTTTCTATGTGCCCTGCGATTGGCTAGCGACCAGTTCAGGGCTTACCCGTGAACTGTCCTAGATAATTGGCAGAAAATTCCCAAACAGTCCAAAACTCTCGCCCGAAGATAGCTGGGATAGGCTCCAGCACTCCCTCGACCCGCGTGAGGATAAGGGGCTCGGATAATGGATGGATGGACGGATGGATGGAATATAGAGCGGCTACCAACATACATGTCTGAGAAAGCAACGGGCCGCCATAGCAGGATCCCGATGGCAGGCCTCCAGCTCTGGTAGGAAGGAGCGGCTGTGGAAATCGTGAAGCTTCTGCAGGTTCCCGAAGATAATGGCACGCTTGCCCCTGAGGTCGTGGGGGACGTATAGCCCGTCCAGCAGGGGCAGGTAATGAGTCAGGATGTAAGTCAGCGAGCGGACATAATCCCGCTCTGTGAATAGCAGCTCTTCCAGGACACGCTGCAACCTCCTGCGAACACGAAGAAGGCAAATATGGAAAATGGAAAAATGGGGCTGTATTCATAAAAAAATTGTGAATAAAGTCATCACACAAGCAAATATAGCACAATAGATTATATACTGTGTGCATATTGCATGCTAGCTGAATTTGTTTACACTAAATAACCGAGGAGACTTATTTTAGTTATGAATTTCAAACTTTCCCTGTGTGGTTGGAATAATTGATTTGAGCCATGTATGATTTATTGCACCTATCAGAAGATGACATTTACAGTATGTTCGTAGAAACTGGTGCAATGGCATCAATGTTCAAGTCGTTCTCAATGCTGCCAAAGGGATATTTGACATTTTAGGATGGTGCTCCTTATTCAACTATAGTTGGGCTTTCTGCTTCTTACCAACCAAGGCCCTTAAAGGAGAAATTTGCAATTCATCCATCCATCCATTTTCTGTACCGCTTTATCCTTACAAGGGTCACAGGCGTGCTGGAGCCCATCCCAGCTATCTTCGGGCGAGAGGCGGGGTACACCCTGAACCGGTCGCCAGCCAATCGCAGGGCACATAGAAACAAACAACCATTCGCGCACACATTCACACCTAAGGGCAATTTAGAGTCTCCAATCAACCTCGCATGCATGTTTTTGGGATGTGGGAGGAAACCGGAGTGCCCGGAGAATAATCTTAATAATTAGATTATTAAGGAACCACAAACCACAGCAAACCAGGAGAAATAACCAATCGGAGACAGAAGGTGTAACTGACGCGGTGTCAATCATTTGCCATTCACTCACGGGCACACTCTGATCACCGGCGCACCCCCTGACCCGATACTTTGGGTTTCAGGAGCTTTGCCGAAAATGAAAATAAATTGGCTATCCCTCGTTTGCCGACATAGCATAAGACTAGCAAACAAAAGCAGAGCGAACGGACCTCAACCATCAGACACGATTCAGAACATCTTTTTGATTTTTTTATTGATTATATTACACTATATTATTTGAAAAAGTAGAACTTGAAACCGCTAACATTTAATGTTCATTTCCACGAAGCCATGCTACTCCCATAGCAGCCGTGACTGACGGCGCCTTGTTTTACAGTGCTAATGCTAGCTTTTGAACGGCCATGTTTGAGAATCGTACTCGTCCATGTTAGAAAGGGGCGTGGCTTTGGCCAGAGACTCGAGGGGGGAGGGATTAGTCAAGTGAGGCTACTTTCAAATCTCGCTAGCAATTTTAACACTGCAAAATTCCTCTTTAAATACACTCGACAATAACCAATTTAATTGCAGTATGGTATAACATACGGGAAGTGCAAAAGTAACAGCGTAGTAAATCAAGCAAAGATGATGTCATCTGTATGAAGGTTGTATAGTTCTCCTTACAATAAGATCAATGTTCTGTGAGTTGTCTTAAAATACTCTTAAGGTGCGGTGTGAGCTAGAAATAGTCAAGCTAGTAAACATAATAACAATCAAAATCTTCAGACATTGACCAAATTCTCTGTTGCAGTGGCTATGCAAAAAAAAAAAATGACACTGTAGTATGTATGCCTAGCCACCAGCCACATAGAAACACCAGCAACTACTTGCCGAAAGGCACATTTTCGAATACCGTTCACTGAAGTCTGATTGTTGAAGCACATTCATGTGCTCCGTTTTCAAAGACCATTGTTTTCAGCCTTTACAGTACACGGAAACAATAGTTGTGTCATTTTCAACACGATGAAACATGTTTTCAAATGTTTGCGTTTTCAGGCTTTAAAGCCTTGTTGTCGATTTGGCGTGAATTTCAATTTGTTTTCGACTGCGCCCCATACTACTGTGAGCTAAAAGAATCTTTAGGAATGCAGCCCTTGATGAGTATTGTCAGTGAATCTCCTTGGGATACCAAAAGAAAGGTGACCATGAAAAATCAGGAAACAATACCTGTACAACTTCAGTGTAAGCTTGAAGATGAAGAAGATTATACAAGATTAGAAACCAAAATGTAATGTTCGTCAACACTCAATACTTTCATCCCTGAATAACACAACTCCAACATAAACGTCATCGACTTACAGAGCATTGTCGGTGCTCTCTCGTGGACTTTCCAAACAAAACGTTCCTTCACTCCTCCCAGTGGGCAGGCTGGAGTGTTTGCAGAGATAAGCCCCGGCCCCCTCCGAGCCTCGGCCGCCGACGCAGGAGTCCTCGGAGCAGAAGCTTCCGTGGCGGGAGATCTGAAACTTCTGAGCCTCTTGGAGGATCCGACAAGATGGCTGACCGTAGTGGGAGCAGGAGGACGACGGTCTATCCCGCTCGTCCGGAGGCGCGGAAGACCCGGGCGCCTCTCCTGCTGTCGAGGATAAGTCTCGGGATTTGGCTCGCAGGCCTCGTCCCCACGGAAACCACTGGCAGCCAACGGCGTGAGACTGTGAGAGAGCAGCGGCATCGCGATCACTTCTCGCCCTGCTCGCCTTCGTCTCGCGCTCCGCTTTCCTCGCTGACCTGTTTGGGGAATAAAATGAAGGTCAATGTTGTCCCCAGCAGGATGATCTTTTTTTTCAATCTACTTAGAGAATGTGGTGGCACGTTTGTGCGTGCGTATGGATGAAATCATTTAAGAGATGTACCCAGTAAACAAGGTCCCTGATAGCGTGGTGGTACATACATACGCATCATAATCGTTACATCATTGGTTCATCTGTCTCCTCTAATAAAGTGAATAACATACCTGTGAGATGACTTTGGTGTGACCCTTGACCTGTGGCTGCCACCATTATCACGTTTATCTTCAGGTTTGATGGTAATGTTACATTCAGCTCGAGTTGTGTTGCCCTTGCCCACGATGGGCCTTCTTTTTTTTAAATCCACTGCCCCTGACACAATGCTCTCCCACTGCGGGTGCCGCGGCCCTGGAGTCGACTGCACCACCAGACTACCGGGCGGTGCTGTCTGAGCGCTGGCGACATCCACATAATGACGCCCGCAACAGCCACTACAATGCGGCTGACAGGCGAAGACCTCATCGGCGGTGCCCTGCATCCTCTCCTGAAGCAGCTGCCGGGCCTCCTGGCACCGCAGCCACGCCGTGTTCCAGACCCTCATTCCCCTGGAGCCCCTCAGGGTACTGGCCTGGGCCCTCACCTCTTGAAATTTCTCTAGGCTGAACTGAAGGAACTTGTCCCGGAAGAGTTGGAGGGCAGAGCTGTCGTCCGACGTTGATACAGCTGTGTTGGTGTTCGGGACAGAGATGAGCGCTGCGTGTTCAACGCTTGGTCCAGGGTCTTTGTTTTGATGGGTTTGATTGACAGGTGCTGTCCATGGACTACCGCTGTGGGTTTTAAGGATTCTGGATTGATTCTGGTTCAGATAATCAATACATTCAACAGCCAGAGATGTAGCCTGTTGAAAACGATGAAATAAAGATTAGACTTTTAAATCACATTTTTACTTGTTGCACTCACATGCCAATTCATATTTATCAGAAGCTGTGAATGTAAGTGTGTATGGTTGTGTCTTTGTCGCCCCTGTGACTGACAGGTCCTTAGACACAGTTATTGCAACGCCAACTAGATCATTTAAAAAGTGAATAGACCGCTAAATGTCAGCATCTATAGGGTTTTTGTTTGAACAATTTGCACCTAATCCCTACGTTTGACATCCTGATTGCACATATTGAGTGCAAACCTACCCGCTCGCAAAAATCACACACATTGACCGTGATCCGCAGCTCCCTGCCACATGCCTCCGCTCTACACAGGAAGTCGTCCAGGTCCGATTTGAAAGCGCAGACCTGGCTGCTGAACATCTGCGTCTCCGGGTGAGACATCCCAGCCTGCTGGAGGTGCTCGGCCTCTTGTGCCAGTGACACGGCATGGTGTCGCCGATCCTGCGAGGAGACGGAGCGGTTCAGAGATCATGACGTACTGTATTACCTCAAACAGTGGCCGGCGCTCAACTGCAGAGAGCGCTTGGCAACTCGCACACTATTCACGAAGCTCATGCAGTCATCTGCGTCCCACCAACACAACTCGTACAGAGAAAAGCAAACCAAATTGTACACTTGCTTATAATAAAGTTTATTACCTAGTGGTGCCAAATGTGATTTTTTTGTTTTTGTTTTTGAGGGGGGACGTTTATGTAGTTCACCTTACAATAAATTATGGCACTGCATCGATTAGAGACACTATTTGAGGAAATTCTAGATTCCATTTTTTTCTAGGTTTGTGTTTTTAAAGGCAGCACGGTGGACGACTGGTTAGAGCGTCAGCCTCACAGATCTGAGGACCCGGGTTCAATCCCCGGCCCCGCCTGTGTGGAGTTTGCATGTTCTCCCCGTGCCTGCGTGGGTTTTCTCCGGGCACTCCGGTTTCCTCCCACGTCCCAAAAAACATGCATTCATTGAAGACTCTAAATTGCCCGGCAGGCATGACTGTGAGTGCGAATGGTTGTTTGTTTGTTTGTATGTGCCCTGCGATTGGCTGGCAACCAGTTCGGGGTGTACCCCGCCTCCTGCCCGATGACAGCTGGGATAGGCTCCAGCACGCCCGCGACCCGCGTGAGGAGAAGCGGCTCAGAAAATGGATGGATGGATGTGTTTTTTAAAACTCATTTCACACAATGATTTCATGAAGCACTGTTATTACATGCTTAACATGCTTCTGTTAGGGGGCTGAGCACCCCTAAAGGTCAGACTCTTGTACTGGTCATCATGGCCACACGCAAACTCACATTCGCCTCTATAAGAAAAGCAGTGAAGCTGTTGAGGATCTGCTCCAGTTGGTCTCCGGAGTCCTCCACCGATTCAGCTGCCTGCAGATGGCGCTCTCCCTCTACATAAAACCACTGTTGCAGCTTTGTGAAGGGAAAGACGGTTTTACTCTCAGGCACATGCATCATTAAGATGACTGTGCAATCAAAATGTTTATTTCAGTCTAGTCCAACATCTTCACATACTTGCGTGACGTGTCCCTCCATCTCTCTGACTTGCAGCAGATACTTCAAGTGTTCCAGAGACATGTTGGAGCTCTGTACAAGCACGTGGACCTGCTCCTCCACGTGGTTGTACAGGCTGGTCAGTGAGTCCACAGCGTCACTGCGTGTAGGACAAAGCCACACTAGTACAGTCAAAAGCTGCTACTGACACAAATATAATCAGTATATGAAATAGACAGGATACTGTACATTTTATGCCCACCTGAGGCCCTCACAGTGAGGGTATCTGAGGTCACTTTCCTTTCTCAGCCTCACCAGGATGGCCCCGCCTTCCCTCTGCAGGCCGACCAAGCGCTTGTCCTCCAGTACATCACGCATCAGAGTCCTTTGCTCCTTCATACACTGCTGCACAGTCTGCAGGACAAACAAATACTTCATAACCGACTGACCAATTACACCAATGGTACAATAGATGGGCAAATGTTTTGAGGACACCTGCCCGTTCCACAAACAGAAAGTAGTTATAATGGCTTCCAATGTTCTAGGATGACTTACTACAAGATTTTGGACTGTTTGGGAATTTTCTGCCAATTATCTAGGACATTTGTGAGGGACCTGAGACAGATGTTGTCTCTGCTCCAGTCTGTGTTCTAGTTCACCCCAAAGGTGTTTGAAGGGATTAGGGCCGCGTTCTTCTACATCAACATGACTTCCACATGACTTTATGGACCTAGCTTTTCTCATCCATACAGCATCAACATCTTTCCGTTACCATGCAGTTGGAACCCTACAATTAACCAAAATGTCTTTAGTAGGCTGAAGAACGAAGATCCATGTGGTATAGTCCATGGATTCCTAAACTGTGGTATGTGCACTCTGGAATGCGGTCCGGTATAATAGCTACTTTTTATCTCAATGGTAATGCTTTTTTCACGAAATAAAATGGCTGAATATGAACATTTTCTCTCTAGGATGATACTTGTAACTGCACCTAATCATGTTTGCATTCTTAAAAATTAGGTCACTGGATTGTTTTGTTTTTTTTCTTTTTGCTTGTGCAGGGGAGAGAGGGGCACCACCTTTTGAGATGTTGACAAACGGGTCAAGTGCAACTAATGATTGATTCATTAACTAACTGATGTATGACATCATTTGACTGCAGTAAAACACGGGCAATACAGTACCTGTACAGAATCCGTCCTCTGAGGAGCTTTTAAATTACTGATAGCCCTCAGCAGCAGACTGGAGGCGTCATGAAGATCCAACGCAAATGGAAAGAGTTTCTAGAAAAGTCAAAGATGTGGTCATTGTGTCACATGATTTGATACACAAAGAGTTTCATGTACCTGCCTCCTCACCTGATGAAGCTCCATCCAGTCACGATGGTTGTGACACAATGTTCCGTCCAGACGGAAGGTCCGGTGACTCTCCTCCACCAGCTTCATCAGGGCTTTCATTGATGTCACCACTTCAGTCTGTGTGGTCCAAAAAAGTAACAGACAAGAACTTTTCACAGGATAAATGAGCAAGAGGACAGTCAGGGCGGGCTTAATTTATAATTTTGCCAAAATTCAAAGCAAACTGAAAAACCGTATCCTTATTGTTATTGAGATCCAACCCAATATAGAATGGATTATTCTTTGGCCCGTGCACCAAACCTGCAACAAAGTTTTGTGGAAATCGATTAACTCCAAAACCAAGACCGTCATAAATAAAATCTGTTTAGAGATGTCAATATTAATATTAATAGCTTAAAGCCTAAACAGTGGCACGGTGGCCGACTGGTTAGAGCGTCAGCCTCACAGTTCTGAGGACCCGGGTTCAATCCCCGTCCCCGCCTGTGTGGAGTTTGCATGTTCTCCTCGTGCCTGCGTGGGTTTTCTCCGGGCATGCCGGTTTCCTCCCACATCCCAAAAACATGCATGAATCGGAGACTCTAAATTGCCCGTAGGCATGACTGTGAGTGCGAATGGTTGTTTGTTTCTATGTGCACTGCGATGGGCTGGCAACCAGTTCAGGGCGTGCCCCGCCTCCTGCCCGATGACAGCTGGGATAGGCTCCGGCACGCCCACGACCCGCGTGAGGAGAAGCGGCTCAGAAAATGGATGGGTGGAAAGCCTAAACAGTGGCAGCCGCGGCCCAATGGTTAAGCTCATCGCCTGCCACCGTGGGGGACCTAGGTTCAAGACCCCGACCGGACCATCCGCCGACATCCCCCGGACTCACGACTGTGGTGTCCTTGAGCAAGAGACTGATACCCCGAAACGCTCCCCGGGCGCTTCAGCTGCCCCCTGCTCCAGCGTGTTCCGCTAACATGTGTATGTGTTCACTGTGATGGGTTCAATGCAGAGAACAAATTTCGTGTGCATGTTCATGACAATAAAAGGTGATTCTTCTTCTTCTAAATATCCCCCAAACTGTGATCCCAAAACACTTTCATATAATTTCAAAGTCATCTTCCAAAATTAAAAATTGCCTTGTAGACGATTTTATTTTGGAAAAATAGGCACCGGAAGTGCAAGGACGTTTTTCAGCAAACGGTCTTAAATTATTTCTTGAGAAAAATTGTCAAAAAAGGTTGTACATCAGAAATCTGTTTTACTTCAGTCAGTAACAGTCATTTGTAAAATATATATACTCTCTATTTTTTCAATAATTACAAAACAGTATGGATTACTCTTCTTTCATGATATTAATTATCCTTTCCGAATTGGCTACAGCTGCCTTCCTGAGGCTTGGGGCAAACGTTACAATACATATTTAATTTACCAAATATGATTCCTTGCTCCATAAAGGGTTATGTTTTTTGTTTTTTTTGTAATAAACTGTTAGCCAACAAACGATGAAAACTCAGCACAGTATATGAACTGACTAACCTGGATGGTGGGACATTTCTCTGGCCGGGTGCTGCTTTCTTTAGCCACTAGAAGCACCAAACTGTTCACTGCCTGGGGAGAGTGCTCCTGCATACAATCATATTGTTTTATTTTATTATTATTTATTGGATTTATTTTTACAAGCTGCACTCTTAAATTGCTCAGTAAAATCCATTAAAAAAAAACAAAACAATTGTGCTAACTGACTGCATTTCAAATGTGACAAACAATTATCTTTTTTGTTACTAATTGTACAGTCATCTGTTATATGTCATGCACTACTTAAGATGTAAAATGCTGAGCATTGGATACTCTCGCCAAGCCAAAATGTTAAATAAACTAAGTGGGAGTATGACATCACAGCAAATCATAGCAATGCCCAGACAGCACGCAGCAAGTGTTCCCATGCTTAAACTTGGGAAGCGCTTTGAAACGATTTCCAACCACAACCTGCCCATTGATTTTCTTTTAGAAAAAGTAATGACTCATTAATCCCTAGCAAGACACATCATTTGCTCTGTCATTGAACTTTAGTCGTCAAATTTGCAGTTCAGATGATTGCGTGTTTCTTACTTGAAGCGTCATCAAGGCTTTGTACAGCTGCGGAAGAGGATTTGATTTCCTGGCATCAAAAATAAAGGTCATCCCAGCTTCTCTGATTTCTCTCCTTAAGATGGATGGACAAGACACATCACAATTTACATTCTCCCTCCTTATTATTGTTAACTTATTTGATCATTTAGCCATATTGCACTAAAAAGCCTGGACAGAGTTGTTTGTGTAGTGTCATTACCACGAATACCAATATATTTCTAGCGAATGCAATGCTTTTCTGCCAGTGCTCTGTTAGGCCTCACCTGATGATAGTGTGGAAGTAAAGTAACATCTCCAAGAGCTGCCGGCTGGTCACATTAGATCGCCATCCTTGGTGGTCTCCATACAGCTCAGTGATCGCCTTACCTGCCCGGTCTCTGCCTCCTGCAGGGATCAGTGAAATAAAAGATTAGGGGGTGTGTCTCAAATGTAACCCCTCCTTCAGATATTAAGAGAAAGAGGGAAATCATCTAGTTCAGGTGAAAATGTACGGCCCGTATTACCTTAAAGTATTTATTCTAACTATTTTGCGAGGTTTATGCTCAGTGCAAGAACTATGTATGGACAGAGAATTGGAGGAATGTTGGAACCTGCCTGTGAGCGCTGCTATGCCTTGATATAGAGGGTGAGCTCTGGGATCTGGAGATCCTAGAGGAAGGTGGCCCGGTCTGTGACCGTGGTGAGCAGAGGATGGCTGAGGGCTCCTCTGAACTTCTGTTGCAATTGAAACTGAAGCATCTGGCGAGGAGCTTTCCGTCTTTCTACCTGGGGTGGATTTACCTGCCCCATCTGTAAAAGGATGGGGACATTTTTATGGATGATAGGGCTTATTATTTATCCCACAAATAATATTATTTTTCAAATCTATGGTTAAGATCAAATTGGCGAGTGATCTACCTGGAATGGCCATCTTCATTCGATTGATCTTGGGCGAAACTAATCGAAAGGCTGTGCTTTTTTTATACTTGACCACGTGAAGCTGAGGCACATCGGAACAGGTGTCATCATTTCGGCCCCTCCTGACATTTGCACCATCAACGAGGACCAACTGGCACTTCTGTGAGGTGTCGACCACCGCAGTGGAGAGTGAGGAACATCTTCCATCCGATTCCCTGTTTGTTCTTCGGTGGTGAAACGTGCATAGAGACAGTTGGACTCAGCCCGGTGGGAGTTGGTGTATTTAGTGGTCCTTCACAAGGTTTGGGATATTCGGAACAACTACATGATAAGCTGAGGTGTTTTTCACTGTTTGTTCCATTCCCAATTTGTAAGCCAATGTCAGAGTCATAATGTTCCCGAAAAGGCACAGTGGTCCTGTGAGTTTGGAATTCTGGCCTTCCGTCACATTGTCCGGGGTCGTCGGGCATACAGAGAACAGGGCTTGTATCTCCTGCTCTCCAAAATGGAGCAGTGTTTTTCTCTCCTGACTCCTTACAGACAGTACCGCTGGCATTGGAAGGGTGTGGATTTTGCGTCCCACTTTCATAAAGTGTTTGGTCATGACAGTGAGGACCACCGCTCAGAGTCTCTGTTGGGGTCCTTCTGTCATTGTGATGCGATATTTCCACATCTTCCTGCACAACGCCCAACATCCTCGCTCTGGCCTTCTCGTGCAGAACAATGACAGGATTTTGGAGAGCGGCCCTGTAGGATTCCCGATGACGACACCTTTGGGAAGCAATTTTCCCTTGTTTCCTGGTCATGCATGGGGTGCAGGGTTTCTCTGAGAAGTGGACAGTGCCCACACACTGAAAAGGTTCAGCTGTAACAGGGTCGCGTTGATGGGATTGGGAATGGTCGAGAGGGGAAGAAGGTTCAGCTGCCATGTTTGCATGTTGTAATGGAGTAGCCTCCGCTCTACCGTGACTGTGTGCTTGTGTTTTCTTAGGTAAATGCATGACTAATTGTTCTTTATGTGGCTTTGGCTCGCCTTGGGTTTGCATACGAGACTCCATTTGTGTTTTTGGTTGCATTTGCACCTCTGATTTCTGTTCCTTTGTTGCTAATGTAGTGCATCCAAAAAGCACGGTTGCCGGCAAAATATCAATGTGGTCTGCCTCAACGGCTATCTGGTCTGAAAACCGACTTACTTGCTTTGTATTTTCAACCGCGCTCTTATCTTCAACGTTGCACTTAGCTGTAGGGTTGCAAAATTCCATCCTTGTATTTAGTTGTGTCGCATTTAAGCGGCTGTCCCATGTATTCGGGGACACCCAGCCAATAGGCTTTGACTCTGTCTCTGTATCTTTGTCACTGGCAAGTTTGGATGAGGAAGCGGTGCTAGGATCCACGAGGCAGAGAGACACCGCAATGCCGTGCTTGGCCGGACATATTCTGGTCTCCAGCGAGAAGGAAGGGGGCCGTGAAAAAGATGGTAAGAAGGAAGTCTGTTGAGTTACACGATACTGTTTTGCTGCAGTTTCCTTTGAAAGAAAAGGACGAAAGGAAGCGCCTGATGAGGAATTATTAGGGAAATGAGCATGAGGAGAGGGAGGAGGCGATGGAGCATATGGACGACGGGGAGAGGCCATGCTACTCTGGGCAATCTGTGGTAAACCCACTAAGTCAGACACGGCTTCCGGTTCACGTAGTAACCGGATCTCATCTTGGTCTACAGTCCGCAGGTAATGGCTTGCGTTGGAATTGTATGACAATCGGGGTCTCCTTGACTGCTTCTTTTCAAAGAGCCTCCTCTTCCAGGGGCTGCAGACCACAAAGCCAAATGTCTGCTTCACAGAAAGATGTCACTTTGAGGTCACGTGACTGAAGAACAAGCTGGATGACGACAGCACCAACAACAGGTTCTAAATGAATGAGTAGAACGAGAGAGTGAAGATAAGAGTATTAAGTATTAGTAAGCAGTAGTATTAGTAAGTAATGTAATATTTGGACACTGCATTACACACACACAAAAAACTAATAAGAATGAAGAAGTTAATTAATTGCTAGCCCTCCAAGTTAACATGAATATTTGACTTCTAAATCCGTCAATGGCAGCGAATGAGTTAATTCAATATTATGTTTTTTCCGACCACTGCGGTATTACTTTATAGAAATGTTTCTTAATTTTACACCAGTGCACCGTTTAAGGACTATGAACTGCTGTTTGGCGCATAGTCACAAACAAGAGTCAGGAGCCGTCCCCCCCCACCTGAAGGCGGAGGGAGGGTATCCTTTCGTACACCGGGGTGAACCACAACATCGTGGCACCGAGCTGGGGGGGGGGGGGGGGCCAATACGTATACCCACTCGGCGCCTCTCACTGGAGACAACTCCAGAGTGGAAGAGAGTCCAACAGTGCTAGCCTGCTTAGTACTCCTCTAACTAAGCCTTGTTGTATGAATGAACTAATAAAGTCTGCTGGGATGAAAGGCAAAACATCTTCCAAGACAACCAGAACAGTCCAGTTGTGATCGAATCAATGCCCTGATAATGAAATGACCTGGATGAATGAGAATGTTCACAAGCACTCCTGAAGGAATACAGGAAACAAGGCACGTTTAATGGAATGACCACAAAACGATATTTATGTCAAGCACGACTACATAGCAGGCGGCAGTCATAATTGGCAAAAATTAGATGCCTTTTCAAATTTTTATGAAAAAACAGCAACTATTAATTAGAACTTACAAAGCACAGGAAACCACTTAGATGCCCGGGGCGAGCCGAGTCCTCATGCTTTTGTTAAATAGCACAGGTCTGCCACCTGTTGAGGGAACAACTCAGCAAGCTCAGACAGTTGGTGCTCACCGTCAAAAATGTAGCCAAACAATCCCAGTAAACAGGGTCAATGCGGTGGCTCCTCTCTAGGCTGCCACGGGGCCTGCGTTTCACATTTCCTTTGACCCCTTTGACCTCCTCCCACATTTAGGCCTGACTTTATTTAGCCAGCGAGCGACCTCAGCATTAATGTATATGCATGTATGTCAAGACACGATGGCGAGGTGTACGGCATCGGAATGGGTGATGTGCGGGTGATGACACGTGGCGTGAATGTCTGAACTGTTTGTTTTTCTTAGATAGAACTTTCATGTTACTTCATTTAAAAACAGTGAACTAAACTAAGTGCGGAAAGTAGGGAAAAAGAAGGGTACCCTTGTATTTTGTGAGTCATTTTATTTGAAACTAGAAATGCATAGTTGTTGGTTACCGCAATGTATCTCATGACTTCCTCCAACTGCTCATCAGTATATTTTATGTACCGAAAGGTTTGCTGTAAAACTATCTCCAGCTTCCCCTGGTTGTAAATGACAGTATTTATATTAAAAAAATTAACAAAAAACAGTGCAACACCCCCACTGCCATTGAGTTTATTGAGTGATCCAAAGTGCATGCAGTATATTTTGGTAAACATTGACGAGCGTTTATCATCTTCAACGAACAAATCGAACATGTTTGATGGCACAATGCATGCACAGCTTAATTTGGGGTACACAAATATGGACTTTTAACATTTCTTCTGATTATTTAAATGTGAGAACCCACACACAATGAGGAAAAAAAGAGTTATGCCCCTCCCTCATGCTTTCAACACATTTAAACGTATTAAAAGGCATTGTAAACACATTGTAAACGTATTTTAATGCACAAAAAATAGCAAGCGTAAATTGTATAAAAATACTGTAATGTTTATGCAGATGCATTCCTTTAAGAGGCGGGGTGTGGTGGGGTGGCAGGTCACGTCAGCGAGTCTGCATTACTGTAAATCAGTATACTGTAAAAACCCAGAACCCCGTTTGGCCAAACTCCTTGTTGGCCGCACGCATAACGATTTGCAATCGTAAATATTGAACATATTTAACTTAATATTTACGATTGTTGGCCTGACTGACAATTTGGAGATACCTATATTTTTGGTGATGCCGATCAGAAAGGTGGAAAATTAGACCCAATATTGGTATGTGTGTAGGTCGTTTGAGCAAGAGCGCGGACGGAAGACGACAAGCGTGTATCTCGATGTGATGACTCCCGCCTTCTTCTCCGCAAGCCTTAAGAATTGTAGGATCTGCATCATGTAGTAAGCACACAGTAGATTCTGTGTAACTTAGTTGTTGATTCTGTATCTGCCATTGCATGTTTATTTCCTCCCTCACCATCTCATTATCCTTGAATTATCATCTGGGACGACTGTCCGCAAACGGTCTCGGCCTGTCTCCAGAGCCGTGTGACTCAGTTCTGCCACACCCCTCTGGGACACAACACGAGTGATCGTGATGACAGGGAGAAGGAGAATCACACTTGGAGCAGAAAGGGGGACTGACAACAACGATAGGCTGCCATAGTTTGGTTTTACAGAGAAACCAAAATTACAACTCTTGAGAAAAAAAACTCAAATTGTTATGCGAATTTCATGAGAAATAAAGTTTTAATAATCCAAGAAAAATGTGATTTATGAAAAAAATGCTAGTTCCACTAATGCATTTAGGAGGAATATCACAGTGTGCAATTTTGTCTCCTACAGTCTTGTGAGTCTTGTAGAGCAGGGGTCCCCAACCACCGGACTGCAGGCCCTTTGGTACCGGGCCTCGCAGAGAAACTGAACAAAAAATATTTCAGTAGCCATCAGAATCTGAAAGTATCCTTTTAAAATTCAAGTGCATCCACCTGAGCCTCTGTCAAATGGCTGGTCTTAGTCATGTCACACAGGAAAAAAATAAGTCCACAAGCTAGCAAAAACAAGCCTTTGGAGTTTTTTTTAAATGAAAACGATTACCCCAAGATGGGTCAGTCTCATTGAAGAGGAAACAAGTGTAAGGATCCCACTAATTACAACAACTACATCCAGTGTAATGCTCAGTTGTATTTCTAATCATTTGTTTTTATTGTTTCTATGCCAGTCCATCACAATATTTCTCTCAACTTCAGATTATCATCTGTATAAGCATCTTAATGAGATTGGAAACATTTTTATGTTCGTCTTTGGTGCAGTGATATTGTACTTGGGCGGACCTCGTCATACTTCAGTCCACTAATTGGTGAGGCAGCGAGTTCATCAACTCAAAAACAATACATGAGGGAATTTCTGCCAATTGCTGGCAGAGAAATGACAGAAAGTGACGAATGTGACCTTTGAAACAATACCGTTAGCCAAATATGCTTGGTGGGCTCCAGGGTGAAGCACAAGCTGCTGGTAATAGGATTATTCCCAGTTACTCTTTGTTACTGCATACACAGTTAAAAACTGTTATACAACTGAACATTGTTTACACCATCAAGGTTTTCTGTTGAAGTATTTTTTGCTTCGGCCTGAATGGACGTCACAGCATTCCGCTTTTTGCAAATTCACATGGCTCTATAAGTATACAGTAGCTCGCTTACAGCTTGCACGCACTCAGCCCCTGAAATAAATGACCACTCACATTACTGAGGATAAGATGACCCACTGTGGGAAGTGGGGACGGTTTCAATATCTCTGTCCGCTATCAATAAGAAACAGAAATAGTCTTGGCTCATTTGGGATTCCACCGGGGCTCCTGTCGACAACTGTAAAGCAATTATCCATTGACACTTCCTACGGATGAATGGAATAACTGGCAATTCATTATAATGCTTTTAGAACACTGCGTGATTAAGGGAGTTTTTCGTCACTGCAATGGGTCAAAACACTTCTAATTCTGTATTCTCGAACACTGAGAAGTCTAAAATTTGGGTCTCGAATTTCCCAACTCCAATTTCAACACAGTTACGCAAAAATCTGACATCAAACACTATATAGGTCCAGAAAAACTATAATTTTGGGTTTTACTACTGAAGATATCCACATTTAGCATATACCATTTTGCTTGGAAATTGGTGCTATTCGGTGAAATGTTTTTTTAAGAGTATTATCAATGCTAGCAAAAAGCGTGTTTTTGTTTTACTCTGCTGTCTGCTGCCAGTTGAGAGTATGTTTTCAATTGTGTTACCTGGATAAAGCTAGATTCAGAAAGATAAGGTTTACTGTCAGAACTGCTTACCGTGAAATGATTTCTTTACAAAATCAAAGTCGACGGCTATGTTTTTGTTTACCTTTGATAGGGCTTTGAGGTTGGGTCGTATAAAAGTTATAGTGCCTCCTGAACGTATTCACAGCGCTTCATTTTTTTCCACATTTTGTTATGTTACGGCATTAATCCAAAATGGATCAAATTATTTTTTCCACACAGTAAAGATATTAAGGGAGTGGCTTCAGGACAACTCTGTGAGTGTCCTTGCGTGACGATTGAACTTTATGCAACGAAGCTCCCCATCCAACGTGATGGATCTCGAGAGTATTGACATATTTGCATGAAGTCTGAGGGTTGTGATAATGGAATGCGTTATCTAGTAAGGCGCTGAGTGTGATGAAATATCCTCTACAATCTTGAGCTCATGTAACAAAATGCCTGAGAAAGAAGGGAATCACAATAAGCATTTGGCTAAAAGTTCAGACATCAATGTAGCCTGCAAATAAGCATGAACATTTCCTGTGTTTATGTCTTTTTTAGCTTTGGAAAACACAACAAGTCAATATACAGAGATTCCCTCCAAGATTACAAAAAAAGATGGGGTTTTTTTTCTGCTGGCCACTCAGAGAAAAGACAATATCAGGTCTTTACTCCATGATGTTATTCAACTGATGTCAAGAAACTATCTAGTTTACGTCTAACACTTTGGCCCTCATTTCTGAATAACACACGTGTCCTCACCAGGAAGAAACACCAGGAGTGACAGACGATCTCAACAATTTTAGAGGAAAATTCAATTGTATGGTAAACAGATTAAAAGTGGCAAGGAAGTTGACAACCCACAAAGACATTAATTACTCAAAGGTAGGAAAGCGGGATGAATTTCTGCTGCAAATCTTATTCACACTTCAATATTTGTGTGAACATGTCTTTCTATAGTCATTTGGCCACGTGACGTTCCACATATATGTAACTGACGCAACGCGCAAGGGTAGTTGTGACGTTAATTTCGGTCGACAGCAGAGGGGGATATTGCCCAACATGGCGGCTCCCTGAGATGGATGAAAATTGATTCATTGATCTGTTTTAATTCTTATTCCACCAATGCGATGTTAATCAGAATACCGTGTTTAGACTAGTGGGGGCACATGCAATGCATCGTTGCAATAAATAAATACATTTGGCTTTAGTTTCCCTGAAAAAAAAAAAGAGAGAATAAGGTTCATGACTCTACAGTTGAGTAATGTAGACATGTGCATCGAGGCCTTGCGTCAGAAGAACCCCACACGTACAAGCAATGGAAACGGCATGCTAATGGAAGAAACTGAACAAAACTAAGACTCAATAATCCTATACTATACCAATACATTAATATGGACCCAAGTGTAGCTGTAGCGCTTGCATGAATAAACAGTGCAAGTAAGCATACAGAGTTAGACTGCTGCATAAATCACACAGAATGTCTTTCTGAAGCGAGAAAAAAGATGCTCTGTGTGACCTGGTCAGCACAAGAGCTAATTCCCAAACACTGAGGTCACTCCCAAAGCGGGAATCGTCGGAATAGTGGATGCTGGTGGCACAGGCATGCAAACATTTAAGAAATAGGGCGGGTGGATAAATGCACACACTCACTCACAAGTTCCCGCCAAGTCAAACCTCTAGAAGGGCTGGGCGGGTATTTTAAAATTCACTTCCCAGCGTAACATCATTCCAGCGAGCCAGTGGCAAACAAATCAGCCTTATGTGCAAGCCGGGCACACCCTTCTTGCAGCCAAAAGGTGGAACGACTCAGAAGGAAAAACACAGTCGGGGAGTACCCTCTGAGGAAAACTGCACCAACAAAAATTTGTTTGACACCCTTGTTTACTATAAGGACAAAAAGCCAAAACCACAAATACAAAATGAGAACACTCGCTAGGAGCTGCAGTAGGCCAAAACCCGCGTCCAGAAGCTCACATGTAGACTAAGCTACCGGCAAAGTTCTTGATGTCACTCACGAGACCATGGCCCTTAAAGGCACACATACAACAGTCACGACTCGTGCTTGTTCCGCTTTTGTTGTTGTGGCTCAGCTTTTCCCAACATACAGTAGTTACACTTTTTACAACCTGTATATTGCTATAAATTCTTTTTTAGAATGTTTGAATACAGTACAGTTCGAGTTTTCGTCATTAACAACACGCAGCAAAAACATGTTTTTTTTGGGGGGGGGGGGGTTGCTGGAATGGATAACAATTTCAATTGTTAAGTGCTAGAGGACTCTGCATCTTTTTGCACAATTGTTTTTTGTCAATGTCTTTATGTCCCCAAAGTGTTCTGTAAATTGACTGTTTGTTGTACTAGAGCGGCTCCAACTACCGGAGACAAATTCCTTGTGTGTTTTGGACATACTTGGCAAATAAAGATGATTCTGATTCTGATTCTGATTCTGATGAAGGATTAACATCTTGATGACGAGAACAGTGAAAAATGTTATGGCGCAATGCATTCTGGGAGCACACGACTTCGCAATTCTGCTGCATGCAGATTCAGTAACTGTGTGATGTCAACGAAAATCCCATGATGCAGTGGAAACTATCGTCAAAATGACTAAAGTATTTTACTATAAGGTATGTGGTAAATAACTGTATAATTTACAGGAATGTCTAACAGTGTAAGGGAACAATCGCTAAAAGTTAGAATGGTGTTCATGTTTCTGATCTCGCTATGCAGTTTGGTTTGGCTAAAACGGAGCAGACCTTCTGAACAGTTGTGTGTTTATTTTTGAGTTATTTCTTCACAATTAGTGTGTTTTCATTTATTTTCATACCGTAAACTACGTAACTTATTGCGGATTTGTTTTTGTTTCATCAGCGTACCTCTGCGATTTTCACACTCTGATTGTCTTGGGTCCCAGAATCTAAATAAACAGCGTGTCAGGCTTTAAATACATATTTTACATACTACATTTCTTTTTGACTAAACTCTGAAAAGCGAACACAATTTGGTTTTGGGTCTGGCACCGATGAATTCTATTTCCATTCAATTTAATGGGAAACATTGCTTCAGTTCACAAACGTTTTGGTGTGCTAAGTCTCCAAATAAATGAAGTTTTATTTTATTTTTTTAAACCAAAGTTTCCCTGTATATGCCTGTTCTGCTGTACTTTCTTCATCAGCTACATTTTCTGCATATCACAAGAGCCATCAGTACACCTCACTCAACCTTATTTTAGCCAGCATCAAAACATTAGTTGTGCGTATGTAATATGTTTTTTTGTGTCACTTTCTGAAAGAAGAATTTTGGTAAAAGAAGAAGTATTTCAGAAGAGACAAAAAGCAAAAAGAACCCGAGGCTACGGTGAAGAAAGCACTCATTCTTAGAGTTTTGGCAAGTGTTTCAGTGTCATGCCTGTTGAAAAAGATCATTACTGGTTTTATTTTGGCAATTTTCGACTTTATGTTTTTGTTTCCAGCCTTTTGTGAACAAAGGACTTTGATTTGGACCTTCTGTGACTGGTGTTTATTTAAGTCCATCTTTTTGTGCCGGTTGACAAGTAGCACAGGATAAAATGTAAGCTTGCTTCTTATGCCGACTGCTCAGTGCCTAGCCAATGACTGGCTAGCTGCCATATGCTTGTCAATTGAGAGCAAAACCGTAGAGTGCACTTTTTGTGTATTAGGTTTTACAATTTTAGGTCGATGTCGGCGATAGTGTTCATAAAAGAAATCATCGCGATACATCAGCGACGCAGCATTACCTCTAAAGTTAAGAAAGTATTTCAATTAGAGTGTTTTATTGTTTTAAAAATATAAATTTTAGACAGGAAGAATAGACTAGGAAATTATTTCTCTCTCTTTTTTGGTTTTACAGAAAAATTGTCATTAAAAAAAAAAAGCATCAGCATGACAAGCGTTTCCAAGAGTGAAAGGATGAATCAATGAATCCCGGTGAAGAATCAGGTGTGATTTTTAAAATTGACACTTTCGGAACATGAAAGTTGCAGGTCACTCTAAAGTGTAGCGAGGCTCAGTGGTACACAAGATCCCAACTAAGAGGAGACGGTCACATTACCATCTTTCTATGCTCCCGCTGCCATTCCCGCTTTTCATCGCGTCGCTCCCGAGCTGTCCGAGCTCGAGAATTGGGTTCGAGGGCCATTGTGACAAGTTTCAACAAGCCGTATGCCTTGGCCAAGTCCTCAGCTTCAGCTTCATGTAGTCAGTCATTTCTTAATTCTACCCTCTGGCTCCGTATCCTCTACGTACAGTATCTCCGTCTCTGAGCGCTCTCTTTCTGCGGCTGCGTGTCGAATGGCGGCTGCTATGTTGGTCTGAAAGTGACAGTGTGACCAAACATAAGTAGAAGTGAGAGAGAGCAAGAGAGAGAGAGAGAGGAGGGAGGGAGAGAGTTTGCAGTAAGTCCAAGTACATATTTTTCTTTTGCACTGGTACTTTACTTTTCACTTGAACGTACACGCAGGCTTATTAATGCTCATATTTGACGAGCCACGCAAAGCAAAAAGCAGAAAATACAACATGAATTATTCATGTCTCATTATAAAACTTCAGAATAGAATAAATTTATATTTTTTTTTCCTGGTCTCATCATATTTGCGCAGCTCGGCAGATATTTATACATCACAATAATAAATGTCCTAAGCCCCAATGAACAAACTGGCATATAATAATAATGCATTCAATCTATACAGCAGTTTTGATCAAAGATACTTTTTATACCAGGCACTCCTACGAGGCTGACATCAAATGACATCAAAAACAACACTATAAGATTTAGGAGCTCTTAGTTTCTTACTACAAAAGGGTCTCACAATTGAATCACTACTCTGTATGAAATATTCAATACAAAAAAAATGAAGGTAGCTTTGTCATCAAATGCAAATAAGTTCAATGACCTCTGGTTAGAGTTATATAGCATCAATCAGTGCAGGTTTACATACTATGAAAACTACACTCAAACAAAAGGACACCGTTTAAAGCATTAATATGTACAAATTGGACATTAAAACACCAGAGTCAGAATCATTGTGATGCTACACTGGCTCGTAACAATGCAATAAGAAGAATAGCATCTGTGGTGCTGCAGTGGCAACCGAAGATCAGCTAATTTAGTGGCCTAAATTCTCTTGAACCAAGCAAAATACCTCCTGTATGTTAGCGCGAGTCTATAATAGCCTCCAAACAAACACGTGTTGGGCACTTCCCAGTTATATTTCACAGAGTTCCTTAATTGATAGTTTTACAACTTAGGGGGAACACTTAAGCAAAAACAACAACAGTTGATATGGTGACCCTAAAGCGTTCCGACAAATGTAATGGGGAAACAGGGTAAAAGTCACAAAAGGGCCAAAAATGAAGCTTAGACTAAGATGGAGGTGAGCATGAATCTCAAAAAGGGGTTTAAACACTTGTGGCAACCGTATGGGGTGAAATGTCATTCCGTGTGCAGCTGCTGCGAACCAGCGAGAACGTCTCATCATCGTTGCTTTGAACTGACCAGACGGAGACAAGTCAGACAAAAAAAAGACGCTGACTGGCACTGAAGTCCATCAGAAGGCTGCAACCTGCGTATGAACGTGTTGTCATTGAAAAGTCTTGCATTTCTTTCCAAATCCAATTATCTAACGACGGAATACACAAAAACAATCAGTGCTTGAGCTACTCTTAGAACACACTCTTAAAGCTTTTTTCTATGAGGCACTTTGTAAAAAGAAGTGCTGACGTAAATTGTAAATTGTGGTCATGTTTTCTATAGAGCTCCCAAAAGCTTGTTCAGTTAATTGGATGTTTGGATTTATTACCCTTTCACGACCTATGGAGCTGATCATCTGGTACCCCGTTGGCCGTGGAGCTTTTGTTACATGCAAAAAAAACAATATCTAATGTGATGGAAAGGAAATAAAGCCTCAACTCTTGCATGTTTTGTTGTTTTTGTTGCTATAGGGTTTATTGTTGCTCTGGTCCTCCTCCGGGCTCTGCTAATGCACTGACTCTTCTGGGTGACATGGCAAATATGCACTAGTCACAATGGAGAGTGACGTTTGGAGTGTGTACGTGTGTGTCGGTTTGTGTGTGTGTGTGTGTGTGTGTGTGTGTGTGTGTGTGTTTGTGAGCCAGAGGAAACAAGTTGTTGAATCAAGCGGACACAGTGAAGTCCTTTTTGCCCTTGCCCCATTTCCCATCTTACATCAACATTTTTAATTACATAAGCATTACATTTTACTGGACTGTCCTCCTTGGTTCCATCTTTTAACAAAAATATGAATGAAAAAATAAATACGATTTTTGTGGCTTTTCAAGAGAACATGGAATATAAATATATATATATAGTTTTAATATTTGTATATGTTTATCTCATTTGTTTTTTTAATTTACGTCATATGTTAATAGAATGTTGAACTATCCTCTAGTTTCTTTAGTTTTTAGTACACACGCTTTAAAACCGTTTTGCCATATTGGCCAGCCCTAGGTTCGTACACAGTCATACCCGTAAAGGCAATTTTACGAATAATTGGCACATCAATTTCGTTTCCTCATTTTCGGTTTTTGGTTTCTGTCAAGAATTTTCATTGTTACAATTTGTATTGATGATTAGGAGAAAGGTTGATATATTGTGTGCCCAGGAGACCAGGCGGAAAGGCAGTAAGGCTAGAAGTTTAGGGCCAGGGTTTAAATGATTTGACCGTGGTGTAGATGGGAAGAGAAATGGAGTCGGGGTTATTTTAAAAGAAGAGTTGGCTAAGAATGTCTTGGAGGTGAAAAGAGTATCAGATCGCGTGATGAGGCTGAAACTTGAAATTGAGGGTGTTATGTGTAATGTGATTAGTGGCTATGCCCCACAGGTAGGGTGTGACCTTGAGGTGAAAGAGAAATTCTGGAAGGAGCTAGACGAAGTAGTTCTGAGCATCCCAGACAGAGAGAGAGTCGTGATTGGTGCAGATTGTAATGGACATGTTGGTGAAGGAAATAGGGGTGATGAAGAAGTGATGGGTAAGTACGGCATCCAGGAAAGGAACTTGGAGGGACACATGTTGGTAGACTTTGCAAAAAGGATGCAAATGGCTGTAGTGAACACTTTTTTCCAGAAGAGGCAGGAACATAGGGTGACCTACAAAAGCGGAGGTAGAAGCACGCAGGTGGATTACATCTTGCGCAGACGATGTCATCTGAAGGAGGTTACCGACTGTGAGGTCGTGGTAGGGGACAGGGTGGCTAGACAGCATAGGATGGTGGTGTGTAAGATGACTCTGGTGGTGGGGAGGAAGATTAGGAAGACAAAGGCAGAGAAGAGAACCATGTGGTGGAAGCTGACACAGGACGAGTGTTGTGCAGCTTTTCGGGAAGAAGTGAGACAGGCTCTCGGTGGACGGGAGGAGCTTCCAGAAGACTGGACCGCTGCAGCCAAGGTGATCAGAGAGACAGGCAGGAGAGTACTTGGTGTATCTTCTGGCAGGAAGGGAGAGCAGGAGACTTGGTGGTGGAACTTCACAGTACAGGAAATAATACAAGGAAAAAGGTTAGCTAAGAAGAAGTGGGACACCGAGAGGACCGAGGAGAGGCGAAAGGAATACATTGAGATGCGACACAGGGCAAAGGTAGAGGTGGCAAAGGAGGTGGAGGTGGGACTGCATCAGGGATCAGCCCTGAGCCCCTTCCTGTTTGCAGTGGTGATGGATAGGCTGACAGATGAGGTTAGACTGGAATCCCCGTGGACCATGATGTTCTGCAGTGAAAGCAGGGAGCAGGTGGAGGAACAGTTAGAAAGATGGAGGCATGCACTGGAAAGCAGAGGAATGAAGATTAGCTGAAGTAAAACAGAATATATGTGCATGAGTGAGAAGGGTGGTAGGGGAAGAGTGAGGCTACAGGGAGAAGAGATAGCGAGGGTGGAGGACTTGAAATACTTAGGGTCAACCGTCCAGAGCAATGGTGAGTGTGGTCAGGATGTGAAGAAACGGGTCCAAGCGGGTTGGAACGGGTGGAGGAAGGTGTCAGGTGTGTTATGTGACAGAAGAGTCTCTGCTAGGATGAAGGGCAAAGTTTATAAAACAGTGGTGAGGCCAGCCATGATGCACGGATTAGAGACGGTGGCACGGAAGAGACAACAGGAAGCAGCGCTGGAGGTGGCGGAAATGAAGATGTTGAGGTTCGCTCTCGAAGTGACCAGGTTGGATAAAATTAGAAATGAGCTCATCAGAGGGACGACCGAGGTTCGATGTTTTGGAGACAAAGTTAGAGAGAGCAGACTTGGATGGTTTGGACACGTCCAGAGGAGAAGTAGTGAGTATATTGGTAGAAGGATGATGAGGATGGAGCTGCCAGGCAAGAGAGCGAGAGGAAGACCAAAGAGAAGGTTGATGGATGTCGTGAGGGAAGACATGAGGGCAGTTGGTGTTGGAGAGGAGGATGCAGGAGATAGGCTTACATGGAAAAGGATGACGCGCTGTGGCGACCCCTAACGGGACGAGCCCAAAGGAAAAGAAAAAAAGTGTGCGAGAGTTACTCCAACGTCACCATGAACTTTGATGCCAATATTTACTTTTAATCATCAAACATATGGCAACAGTTTCCTCAAGCTTCTCAGCAAGTATTGAGTACATTTGAGAGAACGGGAGTTCTAAATCGTATCCTCCTGCCTCTAGCATTTAATCCTTATAGCTGTTATGGTGCAGGAACTATGATCGGCAGAAGCGTGTATGATCATATAACCCACGGCCTGTCATCTTTTTCATCTTCACTTCGAATGTGTGATGTTGATGTGTTGAGATGAATACAAGCAGACATTAAAAGAAGCCTGACACTCTGCACATAAGACTGACTGTACGGTATTGGCTTTGTGTGCGTGTGTGTGCGGGTGTGCGTTTGTGTGTGTGTGCGCGTATGCTTTATAACCTTAATGGAGCAGAGTGCTTAAAGCTGCTAATCCCAGCCAATGATGGAACTAACCTCAAGCCCGGGCAGTCTATTTTTAACTCCAAACATCCTCAGAACTTCAAGCTTGCATCTTCAAGCTCTGACTTAGCAGCTCGCACCTCATTAGCATTCTGTACGACACTTAGCATAGCTGCAGATAAATCTCCGACTCCGAGCAAGGCCGGGGTCAACGCGAGGCTACGTAGGAAGCGCTTGGAGTTGACAGTTTGAGGACCAAATGGCTTCGTGTTGCTTTTGCTGTTGCTCTGAGTGAGTGAAATGAGTCAAGTGGCAATCCACCCCATTCATTTATCCATCAGTTTTGTTGTGGGCAACATCTCAGGTACTTTCTTAAACCTTTTATCTGAAATTGATACTGTATAAATAATCATTCTTATTCATATTGGTTGATTGCTATCCACATCTACATTGTGCTCCCCATGTTGGATATAATCAGCCAAAAGAGACAAGTTGAAAAATTTAGACTTATTTCAGTGAACTGAGAATTAAAAAAATAAATAAAAAATTTTAACCTCAGCTTACCATCTTTTGATAGATATTCAAAATGGATAGGGCTCTCGTATAGTAGGCTTTACACAATCAGGATTTTTGGGGCCAAGATTAAAAAAAACGATTACCGATCCGATCACAAGATGCAACGTGTCCATTTACATGACTTGTTCATTTATTGTATCGACTAGTCTACTTTATGACTTGTTCATTTATCGTATCTACTTGTGTACTCTATTCATCCATCCATCCATTTTCTGTACCGTTTATCCTCACAAGGGTCGCGGGCGTGCTGGAGCTGTCCCATTTGACATTTGCTACTATGTTGCGTGACTGTCAGATATTCAAAATGAATGATTGGGTTCCTCCTCACGAATACAGGACAGTAATACATGGAAATGTCATTGGCACAGGGGAAAAGTACTGTTACGACGTTCAGCCTATAGTGCCCGGGAGTAAAAAAAGTTATTTCATTGATTGACATGCCATCAGTGCCATCATCACTTTCAATTCTTAATGTTTGTGTGTATATAAATGTCGATATCGTGGCAATGTATGACATATTTTCGTAAGTTTGGGTTCTGGGGGGCATATTTCTAGGGTCCTGAACAAGTTTACAGTCAGTAGTGTTCTTACTTTGACACATGGCAAAAATCCCTCTCAAAGCGTAGACTAACACTGGGCGAGAATTACAATGAGCTGAGCTCAAGCAAGACATTTCTAGAGAAGCATCACAGAATCCATTGCAGGGACAAGTCCTATATCATTGTACGGAGACCACAAAACTAGCTGAAAACGGCTACTCAGCCATGCAAACTGCATAACTAAGGACCACAAAGAAACACAACTTAAACACACAGTCTAAAGAATGGAATGGTGGGGAAAAGACACGATTTCCAAAGCATTCAGCTTGAACTTAAAATACTCACAACGTTTCAGCGCTGTGTGTAGACATACAGTATAATCAAGTGGTCAGCAGACAATACAAAAAAAATAAAATAAAAAAACCATTTTTTTGGTACAGTGCATTTGTGTGTTCGCGTTTGTCTTTTCTCCCACCACAGCCGAGGTTGCAATCCACTCAGCAGCCACTGGCAGTACAATGCGGCGCCTCTCCAAACCACTACCACTA
Source organism: Phycodurus eques (assembly GCF_024500275.1). NCBI lineage: Eukaryota > Metazoa > Chordata > Actinopteri > Syngnathiformes > Syngnathidae > Phycodurus > Phycodurus eques. The sequence continues at coordinate 1,264,808 of NC_084525.1, read as the reverse complement.
CCACTACTACTACATGTCCTGGATGAGTTAAACACAAAATCTCTCAGCTAAAGACAATTATGGCTGATATCTTCTCAGCTAGTTTTACTCTACTGTGTGTAGTATGTTAAAGGAAAGGCTTCAAGACTTCAGGTAGGGCATGTTTTGGGGTGGGGTGTGCCTAACCCTCACCGGTGTTGGTCTGCACCCGTTCATGCTGCCACCATGAGGCACATCCATATAAGAACTATATGGGACACACCCCTTAAGAAGTGGAACTGGAAATGTGGAGGTATCCAGGGGGGCTTGGGGGCAACAATAACTAAGTTTGGATTATTAAAATTGTGATATCGGCGGATTCCATGAGCCTGGCTCGACATTCGAGTCGGATCCATCATATTTTTTATAGAGGGTACAAAAGACGGGAAGGCGTATTTCACAATGCACGTTTTTATTTAAGGTCCCATGTCATAGACTTTTTAAAACATTTTTCATCATCGGAGGAGTCTTTTTATCGAGTTTGCAAGATCGTTTGGATATAAAATGCCCAAGATGCCCTTTTACAAGCTATTCTAGTTGGTCTTTTATGCCTGGCAATTAAGATGGTCGGATTTCCCATTAATATTTGAGACATACATAAACTTTGCTCAGATTAATATTGTTCACTTTCCATTGTTTTAGATTATGTTTTAGAGTGTTAATAATGAACTCGGACGGGACGTACTTCCGCGTTGGCTGCGATGACGTGTCAATAAAGCGAGTAAAGCGCACAAAAGCCTTTTAAAAAGGCATGTATTGAATATATTTTGTGTCTTGGGTTAATATGTTGCAATATTAAACACACTGAAGTTCCTTGATGTGTTTGTTTATGAATATTGGTTAGGCTAAGGTGACAGTGAATGCAATCATAATGTGCTTGCTGGTAATCCACTTTGACCTGTAAATTGCATGTTGAAATGGGGGGGAACAATGATTTACAATACCGTTGAAATTGGAATCGTTTTTGTTCAGAAATTTCAGATTGCTTAAATGATTTGCAACAACATTTGCAGAAAGGTAATAATCAATAAATGTGAATATTTTTTACATGTAATGATTTGTACCAAAACAATGGTACAATTTTTGAATAGTTGTTATTTATAACTTATTAAGCCACGAATAAATGGGTTTGGCCCTGCTTGACATCAAATTGGGCTGAACGTGGCTCGTGAACTAAAAAACGTTTGACACCCCTGAGGTAGGCTAATAGTTAGCTTACCTGCTAACTGCCTTCCTGTTGCAAATCCGTCTCCTTGTCATTAATGACTGGTGAGACACGTACAGAAATACCCAACACAACCAGCTGCACTTGTATTTGTGTCCTATTTGGCTATTGTTCCGTTTCACGTCACTTTGGTAACAATCACGAAGTCCGGTGCCTTAGCTGAACTCTGTGCTGACCGCACACACAAGGATTTACGATTGTAAATGCTGAACAGTTCTACCAATAACGATTGTCAGCCCAGAGGAAAAGACGCTCCTAACAAGGCCCACACCATAGGATAATCGCTCAGGATGTTCTTTCAGACACATCAGAGAATCGGGTCTTTGATCGCAAGGCAGGGAAATGCTCAAATTTGGTCCGATATCGGTATGCGTGTATCAAGCTTGAGGAGATGTAAGATGTGTGACACACTTGTACTGCAGTGACAGCTCAGGGTTATAAGAGAGACAGACCGATCTCACAAAAGGAGCAAAGGAGAACCGTCCGTCTATTTTGGCCACCGGACTGACGCTGTGAAACCTTGTGACCCTGCTGGTCATAAATCATCATGAGATGATTTGCTCTGTCAACTACGAAGCTGATGTGGTCTTTTAAAAAAACAAAAAAAAAAAAAAAAAAAACGCATTGATCGATGTCCGTAGAGATTAAGGAAGTTGCAGCAGCCGGCTGGGAGAACCTCTCCACATCATGACGTGAAGCGGCAGCAGCGTTACGACGCTCAAAGTTATAATCCAGCGGGTAAAAGCTCTGGCAAACCGCATTACTGGGTCACTAACAAGTTAACACACACACACACACACAAACGTTAAAAGAATTGCGATCCACAAAAGCAATAAAATCAGATCAGTAAGGACGAAAGGAGTGCTGGGTTGTGAGCCACCCACACAGCTGCTGGTAGCCAACGGCTCATCGAGAAGAGGACGATAGTGTTCATTTGCGGCAATTTTTATGATTGTTTTTGTTTACACAGTAATTATTGTATGACTATTTTATGCTACAGAAACGCAAAATATTTTTAGCGAGCGTTTTACAACTACGCTCTGCCGATTGCTCAGCAAAATGCCTCATTTCCATGCTGTCACTTCCTTCTACGTCATTTTTGATGCGCCACCAATTGGGCCAGCGTGGGAAATGAATTGGGCATTCACTACATATAAAATATATATATATATATTGAAGAATACAGCAAGATGTTAGATGAGCTGACAGGCTTAATCAGCATTTTGTCATCTCCTCTTGTATTTATAGTATCATCTACTCTAGAAAATGTTTTTTTAACAAAAATAAGTTGTGGATTTCAGGTTTAAGCGACGACAACAACAACATTAAAGATGTTTTTCCCCCTTTGGGATTTGCTTTATTTCTCTTGATACCAAACAAGCTTTGAACAAAGTTTTCCACCCTGCATGAACTTGCATCAACATCCACATAAATAGTATGAACATCAACAGGATACTACAGAAATTAACATTTTTAAATGTTCAACAATTTAATAAAATAAAATCAACCATCAAACTTGCGTGGCTCTGCTGGTCCGTCTTTTAATTGAACTGTAACACACCAATCCCTTAAACTCTCTCATGGCCTTTCTCGTGTAGATTTGTACAGGTGAGGTAAGGCAACCGCAGCAAAATATTTACAGAGTGAAAGCACATACCTCGGGTCAAAAGGTTTGCAAAACGTCGATAAGTGCAAAGTATAAATGGGCAATGTTCATGCCTTCCACCAGACTCCTTTTTCTTCATACAGAAAACAATCTGAAAATGATTCCCTTCATGTATTGTTTCTTTTTGGGAATTAAGCAAAAAAAACATTCAAAACACACACAATTTAGACATTCAATCGAATCAGTGTCAAACAGTTAGGCTTCCAACTGCTAACGTGCAGTCTATCAATGCTGGTAGTCTGGACTAAAAAAAACAACAACTCAGGGACACTTTCCCATGCACTGCGCTGTCTGAACCAGAATGCACGCACGCACGCATACACACATGCACACAGAGTAATTCTGATACAATCAAAATAGGACAGCTAAGTCGCTCAAAAGTAACCATGTTGTCGTTTTACCCACAACATCTTTACACGCATTTTATGCTGCACTGGCTGGTAATAAGAAGGACACTCGTCATTGCCATAGCAACCCAGATCAACGACTGGCTTTTTCTCGGGCTTTTCTTTTCTTTTTTTAGGGCAGTGCTGTACCAGATCCAGAAAATGCTCCAGTGGTGGGAAAAGGGTGGGGTTTTTTTCCCTTTCAGAAAAATGAAATTCATGTTATAACATCTCTCCCTCTCCTTTCTGTGTTATGTGGACAGAGTGCCAGGTAAACAGCGAACGTGACTTGCAATCTGATACGGTATTTGTTTTATTGGGCTTTGGGCCGCAAATGATTAGTCTCTATGCATTCCGCCCACCAAAATGTGGCTACGCACACGAGTTGTGACCAAGAAAAAGAATCCAAGCAACTCTGTTGATCTACCTTGCTGTATTTGTTACCGATGTGGCTTCGTACATTCAAGTTGAAAGAGAAGCTGGAAGTAACTAAAGAACGTAATTAGCCCACCCAAGTGGTTGATGCCACAATATTTTTATTCCACCATATAAAAAGAAAATACAAAAATGTTGGTGGATCGGCCAGGCTACTTTTCATTATGATTGCATTAGTTTTGCTGCTAGCATTTCTTTTCAGAGTTGCGTGCAATTATTGTACTAACACTAAAATGATTAAACAACTTTATGTCAAGACATGACGGGTTATGTTAGCATTTAGCATGGGTGATAATTGACTTCATCTAGCTTTTTGCAGATGTCTTTGTCCCATGTAGATCTGGCCGTGTGTTTGTCCCACAGTGGTTTCAATTTCAATTACAGTGTCGCCTCCACTCTTCGTGGGGGATAGGGACCGAGCCGTAGGGTTGGGCATCGAGAATCGAGAACCGATTGGAACCGGGACTAACATTACGGTTCTCCCGGAATCGTTCAAATTTTAACATTTCGGTTCCCAGTTCCGATGCCTACAGTCACCCGACCCTGAAGAAGTGGTGAAAACCAACAAAGAAGAAGGCGCACGAAGACGTGCTTGTGCCCAACGGCAGCGGCGAACAAAAGTGTGTCTTAACCATGTTCAAATAAATGACCAGTCATCTCAGTGCAACACTTGGATTAAGATTATGTTGTGCAAAGGAGGCTTTCACGCTGTGTAGAAGCCTGACGTGCTCCGAGCCTCAGTTTACACAGCACGGAACTTCAGTCATGCCAGTTGGGTGAGTGAAACAATGAAATACGTCTCTGCCAACATTGAGGCACCTAATTAGTTGAACGTTGGGTTGCACTCTTGCACTGATGGTTTTTAGCGTTTATTTTAGTCTTCATCTCTAGTCTGAATGACTACAGGCCTGTCGCTTTGACATCTGTGGTCATGAAGTCCTTTGAACGTCTCGTGCTGGACCACCTCAAGAGTGTCACAGGTCCCCTGCTGGACCCCCTGCAGTTTGCCTACCAAGCGAACAGGTCTGCGGATGATGCGGTCGACATGGGACTGCACTTCATCCTAGAACACCTCGACAGTGCAGGGACCTACGGGAGGATCCTGTTCGTGGACTTCAGCTCAGCGTTCAACACCATCATCCCTGAACTCCTTTCAACCGAGCTTCTCCAGCTCAGCGTCTCACCTGCCATCTGCCAGTGGATTTACAGCTTTCTGACGGGCAGGACACAGCAGGTCAGGCTGGGGGAGGCCACCTCATCCACACGCAGCATCAGCACTGGGGCGCCCCAAGGTCGTGTCCTCTCTCCGCTGCTCTTCTCTCTCTACACGAACGACCGCACCTCAGCGAACCCGACTGTCAAGCTCCTGAAGTTTGCAGATGACACCACCGTCATCGGCCTCATCAAGGACGGTGACGAGTCTGCATATCGACAGGAAGCGGAGCAGCTGGAGCTGTGGTGCGGGCGACACAACCTGGAGCTGAACACGCTCAAGACGGTAGAGATGATCGTGGACTTCAGGAGGCATCCTTCGCCACAGCTGCCCCTCACATTGTCCAGCTGCCTTGTGTCAACCGTCGAGACCTTCGAGTTCCTGGGAATTACAATCTCTCAGGACCTGAAGTGGGCGAACAACATCAACTCCGTCCTCAAAAAGGCCCAGCAGAGGATGTACTTCCTGCGGCTTCTGAGAAAGCACGGCCTGCCACCGGAGCTGCTGAGACAGTTCTACACAGCGGTCATCGAATCGGTCCCGTGTTCTTCCATCACAGTCTGGTTTGGTGCCGCTACAAAAAAGGACAAACTCCGACTGCAACGGACAATCAAAACTGCTGAAAGGATTGTCAGGTACCCCCCTTCCCACCATTGAGGACTTGCACGCTGCCAGAACTAAGACAAGGGTGTGCAAAATCCTCTCGGACCGTCTGCACCCCGGTCACCGGCTCTTCCGGCTCCTTCCCTCAGGTCGGCGCTACCGATCAACGCAAACTAGAACTAGTAGACATTCCAACAGCTTCTTCCCTCTTGCGATCAACTTCTTAAACACCTAACCTATAATTCCATTACAACAAGCTGGCAATTTTTTGACTTGAGTTCGTTGTCACATTTCTGTGGGGCCAATTATGTGTTACTTGTGCACTCACTGTAGTTGTCTCGCCACGCTGCACTATTTGCATATACTGGCCACTCATGCCAGAGTAGCATCTGCTCCATTTGCACACCGATTGAGGAGTATCTGTAACATTTGCACAACCGACATTGTCCCAGATGATCGCACGACTCGTCACTTTATACCGCATACACTCCTTGAAGTCTCGGCGCCCTTTGCACAATGGTCATTGCGCCGGACTATTGCAATATTAGTGCTAGAGGACTCTGCATCTTTTTGCACAATTGTTTTTTGTCAATGTCTTTATGTCCCCAAAGTGTTCTGTAAATTGACTGTTTGTTGTACTAGAGCGGCTCCAACTACCGGAGACAAATTCCTTGTGTGTTTTGGACATACTTGGCAAATAAAGATGATTCTGATTCTGATTCTGAAACCAATGGAAGAGCTGATGACAGACACGAAAATAAAATAGAATTGTATTTTCCTTCATTCGTTGAATTCAAAAAGTCTGCGAATAGGTGAATCTGTGAGAAGTGAATTGCAAATACAGTAAGTGGGGGAAAGTGTACACCTCACACAGACATGAACAAAAACAATTCTTATCCTTGTGGCAGCTTTAACGGTGCTTCTATGCTGCTACCTAAATAAGTGTGAATCGCACACACACACACACACGCATACGCATACACATTACTTTGGGACTTTTCTGAATGTAAAATATGTGCCTTGGCTCAACAAAGGTTGGGAAACACTGCGCTACAGCACAGAGACAGGTGATGCAGATGGAGCACAAATAGCGCAGCTAGCACAAAGCCTTGAAGTAAGCTTTCAACAGGCCTGAGAAGAGCATCGAGAGGCCAGCCAGCGAGTACACCTGCACTGAGAGGAGACAAACAAACACTCACAGCAGCTGGCCAAACAACACACACACGTGCAAAAAAATAACACCTCGAGCCTCTTATTTATAACCTCGCCCTTACGGCTGAGAAGACGCAGACAGACAGTAGCAGCTGCTTCCACCCGTGCAGTGTTCAGGTCGCCCAGGAGGAGCACTGAACACTTCTATTACATGGAGCTTAAATGATAATGGCACCACAAGGTTCACGAAGCCCTGCCGCAACCAGCGAAAATCCATCAGTAATAGGTCACAGATGCCTCCATAAAAAGCATTATAATTGCCTATAGATGCCACAAGATGGCAGCAAAAGCACTTCAAACGGAGCACATTATTAATTATTTTTTTTTTTTTATTTAAAAGGGGGGGGGGGTTGTATGATCGGTCTCCAGCAGTTCACGCATAACTGTAAATTAGATATATACAGTATGAGATCATGGAAAGCTATATTATTTTTTATGGTAATTCAAAAAGTGAAACTTGCAAATTATACGGTTTTACCACATACAGTGAAATATCTCATGATTTTTTTTTAATCACTTGGCTGATTATAACTAATTGATGAAAAAACTCAATTGACCATCACAAGACATTTGAACATGACATAGGAAACAATCCAAATGTTTGTTTTTTTTAATACGGAAATTAGCAAGGATTTGGTTTTCTAAAAATATTTTCCAATCTGATTAATGAATGTATAAATGTATAACGAGTTGTGAAATATCTGTGAATGAACTTTTCTCCCATATTCTAATTGGATGAGATGCACTGGGATCAATAAAGTATCTATCTATTGTCAATGTCCAATCAAAAGTATGTATTACACTTCAAATGTTCACATAAAACTGACATCGTTTTCATCGTATTCAGGACATAAGTGCTAAAACAAATGAGACAGACAGGGAAACAGCGCCATCTCGGGGTAGACAGCATTAATGCCGTTAAGGTACTACTGTAGTTGGTTTGAGTCCAATACTGTTTTGTACACATATTAGCATACGGTACACATTAGCTACCATTCAAATGTTCGTATCGCGTCGGAGTTGGTTAGCTTGCTCAAATGTCACCCCATTCGAAGAGTTGACGAATGAATATGCCTCCTCGATGCCCGCTTTGACTTTTAAAACCAAGTTTTGTGAGTCGTTTGAACAGAAAAAGACATTATAAGGCGAGCAGAAGCTAACCAGACTGAATTGTAGCGTGTGTGTCGTACCTGACGCCTCGTGGAGTTGAATGGAGCTCGACAAACACGTCCAAAAATGTTCAGGGTTAGTTAGTGGTTGTCTTTCTCGAGGTTTGGACGAGAGGTGGAGGCGGCGGCGGTGGTCACCGCCGGCCCGAGGGCTCGCTGCTCTCCCCGGCTTGTGAACCACAGGGCGGCGAGAACGCGCAACAGTGCACGAGCACGGAGCAGGTGATTGAGACGGGTCGTGGGAAAGAAAATGCCCTCAAGATTTCCATTCACGCCCTATTCGGCCAATGTTGCAGGGACATGCATTGGGCTTTGGGATGGAATTTCAGGGTGAACATAAAATGCTCCGTGAGCTTAATTTGAGCTTCTCTGAACATTTGAACGCAGCGTTCATGTCCAGCTGTTCAGTTTTTCAGTAGTGTTTGATGCTGTTCTCTAACAAGGAGAAGAACAAAATTCACAGCAGATGTTTAATTCCTGATTCCCCCCCAAGAACGTCTATGCCTTTCTGTGACTCTTCCAGTGTCTCCGTATCGCTCTTGCAACCTGCTAAAGACACTAAACTCAGTGGCCACTTCCCTCTGAGAACATCCTGCTCATCAATTGTTCGCTGTCGCTTAGTCTCATGACGTTACAATGTAAAATGCATCAGGCGTCTCAGTTTGTGACCCAAAACCGTATTGTGCATTCGCGATGACGCGTCTCCGAACGCTGTTTACATCAGCGCTTCCTTTCTCATGAGAACCAAACATGAGCTGCTCATTAGAGAGGAATTTCCTCTGTCCTCCAGAGCTGCGGCACTCCAACAGGAATTCAAGACATTTGATATACTATACATCAGTGCTTTTTATAATGATGTGTGTTTTCTGTCACATACACAGAAGTGGTAAAAGTGCACGCACACTGTACTTGAGTAGAAGTACAAACACTTGTGTAAACATTACTAGTACTGATTCAAATCCGTAAGTACAAGTAAAAATGTACACTCTTAATTGTACTTAATTGCAAAAGTAAAAATGCATCTTTTGATACCTTGGTAAAACAGGAAGAAGAAAATCTCTCTTATATAGATAGATCTATATCGATCTAATCTTAAACAGATTCCCCTATTTATTAACTTGCATTGTACTAAAAAAAAACACACACACACACTGGACAAGCCATTAAAACGTGTTCCCATAGCTTTGGTAACATTGTGAACTGAATCACACATTTTTTTTTAACTTAGATAATGATAATTACTGGGGGAAAAAAAACACACCTTCACTGTATACGTTTGTGTCCAATTAGACGGGAGAAGTTTGAAACGCCAAAAGACGGTCATTTTTTTGGCTAGTACCAAAAAAAAAAAAATACAAAATCCTCAAAGTCATCAAAAAATCAAGTCAGGAAAAGTAGAGATACCTGAAAAAGTACAGTCAAAACCCACCGCTGCGCACACGAGGTTTCATTGATGCTATCTTCACTTTGCAGTTTCTGCATCGAACGAAATTAGAATTGAGTTCTTCTCGAGATCCACTACAATGTAAGTGCTGGGACGGACGGCCATCCCGTCTGCAGAAAAACAGCTTCCATCTTTTTGTGGATGTTGCCGTTCATGCAGAACAACGTGATTCCCTTTCTCGAACTTTATTGAACTTTTAACGACAACACAAAGGCTGAAATACAACGCGGTAAATATGTGTATTTACATACAGGAGTCTCGCACAGTGATTATCACAGGATGTCGATGCTACGGTACAGACATACAGAAAGAAATCGAACAGATATTTCAGATTACCAGTGACACGTTCTCTTCTTTTCGGTGGCCATGTCTTCATTACAAGATGAGCAATAAATAGCACATACATATTGTATATATTTATATAAGATATGTTTAAACTAGACGGCGGAAGTAGCGATGACAATAATGCACACGGCCCTTTCTGCGACATATCGTGTCTTCACATACAGTAGATTAGGTTTGAGCGGTGACGCTCTGCTCGGACGCGTACGGCGGGCTCCGCCGCATTTCCTCATCGATAGTCGTACGGGATGCATCGGTAGGGTCTGTGTCAAATCTTGGTGCGAGACGAGCTTTTTTTCCCCCCAGCGCATTTGCTCCACTTTCTCTGTGAATAACGAATAACGAATCTGAATGAAAAAATTCCGACATATGCAGAGGAGGCGTATGCGTGAATGTGTATGATTAGGGGTGAGTTCTTTCATTGAGAAACTGAGCTAAGTCCACATGCATCTGTTCACCTACAATGTTCTTCTGTGTTCTTTTCTCCTGATTGGCTGGTCAGGATTTACGAGGAAAGAATCACAGCCTGACTGTTTGAATACAACAAATGCGCTCCTGTTGGTCCAAACCAGACTGGTGAGTGCTCAGCTGGGGACGTCCTTGCAAATATTCTCTCGGCACGGGACTTATTATCCTGCTTCTCAATTCAAGACCCGAAGACCAGTTAACAGTAAATGTCTGGGACGCTCTTCTGATTTAATTGCCAGCTTTCTAATATCTTCTGATGAATTCACATCGCCGATGAAATCTAGTTTCTGAACTTCTCCAAAACGGTAGACATTGAACGGTGCGGATATCGGCCGCAGTAAGCGGACCCTGCAATGGAAACAAGCTGAAGCGTCACAATGTTAAAGCACGCAAGTGGTTGGCCGGTCTATTCTTCTTTTGCCTTTTAAGAGTGGAGTGTTTTTGTGTGATTACTTTATACCGCGCGATGACATCTGCCTTAAACAAAGCACTGCTACCAGAATAGGGATGAAAAGCCTTCCCTGGCTGGATTGACACTGCAGATCTTAAGGCCCAATTCCAATTCGGTGCCTACGGTACGTTGCTTTCTACTTTCCAGACGCGAGATCGACATGCTTACATTTAATAAATGCTCAAAATAATCCAAAGCGAACATAAAAACAAAGAAACGGCACCGCTCTTCGGTCTTCTGAGCTTTGAGCGTGCTGTCGTTCGGATAGACGGGCATCTGACAGTAAGTCGTCGCTTGACATATTCCGATGATGTCTGCCTTGTAGTGACACGAGATAGCCGATCTGTCCAATTACACTGCAGTCGTAGAGATCCCATTCATATCCTTTTTTTTTTTACCACGAATGACTGAGGGCTGATACAGATCTGAAGCTATCTGACTCCGTGTGTTGTTGCTTTTCTGCTTACACCGACGTGACGAAAATCGGAATTTGGCCAGTGACGCTACAAAACGTAAAACACCTTCGTCTTTCTGTTACGTGGTCAGGTCACTCGGATGCTTCGCTCCTGACTGGAATTACGACACATGCAAATATTTGGACGCTAACCCGCTAAGTGACATGTATGTCGTGTGTGTGTGTGTGTGTGTGGTTCTGGACACCGTGGCCCTATTTAGGACTGAGGACTACTGCACGAGGCCCTGATAGAAGAGGACGTGTGCAGGGGAAGGTTGTGCTTTAACACAAACAAGATGCTGGTCAAAAACCTGGACTAGAGTACACACCTACTACTTTCAGTCGTCGTAGTCAGAGTCCAGAATATTCCAGGGGCAACTTGATTGGCTGAGGGACATGCAGCGTTTTATATTTACAAAACATTAATTGGAGGCCACGCGTCTATGGAAGTAAATGGGGCTCGTAGAAGGAGGAGGAGGAGGAGGAGGAGCTTTTATCTACTTAAGAGACTAGAAAGCAATCGATGGCCATGGTCAGCATCTTCATCGGCGATGCGGCGGAGGAACGGAGAGGCGGGCTGCATGCAGATTGCTGGGGCGGAGGGTGCGGGTCACATGTACACTGTTTGGTCGTCACCTGGGTAGAGACCAACGCAAAATCCCAATGAATACAATTCTTTGGGCAAATGTAACCCCTTCGATGACCATAATACTGCGGCGCATAAGAATTGAATGTTAACGTCTGTATGTCGTTACCTCGGACACTAACTTGCGGCCGTCTCCCGGTGAGCGAGGAAGTGTCTGCTGGAGTCGTCCGCCTCGCCGGCGCAGTGCACATCGCTCCTGTTTAGAAAGGCACAAACACTCAACGGAACCGCGTCTCCCCCGCTCCGTGCACATTTCATTGTTGGACTGTGCAGCCGTACCGAACCGTTGACGATGATCGTATTCCCGTCTCCATTTCGACAGTAAACACGTCATCCTCCTTACCTGTTGTCATTGATGTCTCTTGTGTCACTGATGCTGTTTCCTGCTGGGAACAACAACAACAAAAGCATGTTCACATCATTTATGTTACACTAAGAAATTGAATCGACTGATGAAAGAAGTATAGGCTGAGGGAAATCCACATGACGGAAAATCAACACCTCGCCGTTTAAGTGGCTCGTTAATAATTTGGCCTTCAAATTTGTTGGGCTATTGTGAGATCCTTGGCTATATTGTGCGCGTACGTGTGCCTGTATTGCGGTGGCGTGCTCACCATTGTCAATGTTAAGTGGGAAGGATTCCAGTATGTCTCCATTGTATCTGCCCGCTCTGTAGCCCAGTGCTGTGGAAACTCTGTCAAACAACAAAGGAAGGATCAGAATTGGGTCCTGCGGTGAACCGAAGCGGTCTTGGTGAAAAGGCGGTCTTTGGCACGAAACACGAGAGAATCTTTGAAACGCACGTGTTGGTCTGAACCGAGTTTGGGCTGCAGTTGACGCTCGCGGAGTTGGTCGGCGTCACGTCGCTCTGAAAGACGGCGTTGCTGAAGGTGTCGGCGTGCTCGGTGGCCCGGATGTACGAGTAGAACGGGTTGCTGGGAGAGCAGACGGGCATTTGCTTCGGCCTCACGGGCTTGGCTAGGGATGAAGCGAGGGCCATTGTCATAGAACTGCGTCACTTGTTCCTCTCATTCTTTAAACCGTCCGTTTTCTACACAGGGTACCTTGTTCAGACATTCATATCAGAAAAGACGGGTTTTTGTAAACATTGAAGACAATTTTGAGTCTGCAATGAAACTAACATACATATTTTGTAAACAAAGACAATTTAGAGAGCTCCGCGGTCCCATCGAACTCTCGAGTCAGTACCAATCTGCGCCGCATGAGGACGTCGCAAGGCGTTTTTCGCCCTCATGGCATCTTTGATGCGGTCGACTTCCTGCTGGTAGCGACGGCGGTCCATCATGGCACCCTCCTTGGCATCCCTCAGTGCAGTCTCCAGGGCCTTAACTCGCTCAGCAGTAGACCGAAGGCGTTTCTCCAGCTTTGGAAGCTCACAACGCAGATCCGCATTGTCACGAACCAGCTGGAGCGACGCGAGGACGAGGACGACAAACTCGACGTCATTTGATGGGTGAAGAGATTTTTTTTTAAAAGTGTGCCACGTGCGCTCACCTGTTTGTGAACCTTTGTAAGTTGGTCCAGGTTATTCTCAAGAAAGGAAATCTTCTGCTTCTGGGTGCACGACCCCCCGCTATCATCAGGTTCCATTTCGGAACTCTGCAGATTGGAGTGGTCATGGAAGAAAGCAATATAGCGTTTACTTTTCCGCTCGTCCTCTTCGAACGTCCCGTGCCATCGATAATGTTTTGGATTGGATTTTTGGGTCATATTTTTATCGGGTTTGCGAGATAATTTGGCTTGAAAATGGCCAGAATGCCCCTTTTAAATATGTCCTCGGTCTTTTTCACCTGGCAGTTGAAATGGCTGGATTTCTCCCGAACATTCGATACGTAAAGACGTTTTGCTCTGATTAGATTGCTCATCCTTTGCGTTGTCTCGGCGGCCGAGAGCTCGCAGCGACCCATCCTTGGATATGGGCTCTTACTGTCGTAGTGAAGCCGAATTCATTCATCGAAACGTGAGCGCAAATAACAGTTGGCGACGAACAACCCCGCAGAGGAGGGGACGTGGGGGGAAATAAAAGAGGAGGATACTTTGGGAGGCGGCTTCTGCGCTCCCGTTCGATCATTTCAGCGTAACCCGCTCGCAGAGTTCATCGCCCGCGCACAATTTGGCGCCAGTGACCCCAAACTTCGCGATTTAATCCACAGTGACATTATAAGTTCTAGGTATCGTTAATTATTGTTGTAAACCGCGACACATTGGTGCTGTTGTGTCTCGTATTTGCATGTATCGCAAGGCTATTGCAATCGATCGACAAATCGCACAGGTCGTCTACATCGGCAAATATTAGGACGAGCGCTGCGAACCAGGCAAACGGGGCCATTATGTTCCTGTTCTTATCGCTTATTACTTACACGTCATTTCATCACTAAGTAACTGATAAAGGTGTACGATGGCGTGTGGCTCAAAAAGGAAAATCATTGTTCAGTCTTGGCGAAGAGTGCAGAGCTTTGTCGACATTTGCGTCGGGGCAGACCGTTCGGTGCAGTTGTACCGAACGGCAGCGCGGCCGTTAAGTCGTGCCGAATGGTTTCGGGAGCACGTTGACTTACTTTTTTAACCCGCGACGTGAGGTCTTGAACGAACAGCTTGCGGAGGTTGTGGAGGGTCTGGAGTTCGCGGGCCTGGCGGGAAGGACACGTCAAGAGAAAGTTAGAAGGCCCAACCCACAATCTGAAAAGATATTCAACGAGTGACAAGTGGATGCGGAGGAACAAAGTGCGCTTCGATTGGAGTTTTACTCACGACAGTCTCCTCCAGACCCTTCAGGTCCTGTTTAGTCTGCTCATGGCGCTCGTGCAGGAATCTGACAGGAAAAGTGAAAACCATGATCATACAGTGGAGCCCGGCCGGCTTGCTCGCTCGCGGTTTGGCACCCGCGGAGTTACCCATTTGCAGATTGTGTTTCACATTTTTTTTTTTACCAACCCAAAAACACTTATTGGTGGTTTATCCCTGCGTATTCAATTTGTTTTTTTTTTTTTTGGGGGGGGGGGGGGGGGGATAATAATACAGCAGAGATACCGTTACATGCTGGAAGAGTTGAGACACTCAGACTGAGCCGCAACTCATTCATCTTCAAGTGTATATTAAAAAAATATCAAAACTCATCAGGAGCATCCAAGTGGACCCTCAGAAAACCAGAACTCGAGCGGAATTCGGACTAAAATACAAAATATATTTGTTTGCTTGCTTGTTTAAAGACCTATCTCAGCAACGTAGCCCTTCGTAAAGCAGGGAAACATATTTTCTTCCTTTCTCTCATGGAATTCGTCTCGAAAAATAAAAGAAAATGTTGTCCCTTATGCTTGTCTCAAAATGGAAGCCACATGCCTAAGCAGAAGGCAAAAAAAAAAAAAAAAAACCCCAAAGTTTGAATGTACTAATGCAGTTGACAACAATTTGTTGGGGTTCAAATTTGAAATGAACAATGAGTGAAAAAAAAAGCACGAATGCTATTTATCTCGCTGTCATCGTCATTAACGTTCTACTTTTTCTCATCCCAAAAAAATGGGAACCCAAAACACTCGTGCTGCCTCGTCATCATTTCGGGCCCGGATTCTTGTTCGCCACATTTTGGACTTCCCAACCATTCGCGTTCCAACGAAATGTTTCTTTTTGGAACTCTACGAATTCTAATGTTCCGATGTCGTTAGCAGTCGCCGGCGTCCCACACAT
This sequence comes from Phycodurus eques, assembly GCF_024500275.1. Classification (NCBI taxonomy): domain Eukaryota; kingdom Metazoa; phylum Chordata; class Actinopteri; order Syngnathiformes; family Syngnathidae; genus Phycodurus; species Phycodurus eques. The sequence goes on along the minus strand of NC_084525.1, from coordinate 1,249,371 downwards.
TCAACTGAGTCCAATTGGAAGTTGACTTACGAGAGCTCCTCCAGGCGCTCGCTCTTGCTGCTGTCCTGACTCTTCAGACGCTCAAATTCCGAGCGAACCTGAGCCAGCTCCAGCTCCATCTTGGAATTCCGACTAGACACGACACGTCTTCGATTAATTTCATGTTCCATTAATCATGACGAGAAGCTCAATGTATGTTAACAGAGAAAAGAATATTTGGGATGTCAGGAGTTACAGACTCGGTGAGTTCGTCGATGAGTCTCTGCTTCTCGTTGATCTCGTCGCGCAGACGAGCCAGCTGCTGGTGATGGAGGCCGCGGTGAGACTCCGCCTGTTGACGGGCGACTTTCTAGAACATTTCAAATTGGAATTTGAACAAAACAGATGGCGTCAGTCGCCCGTTGGTTTGCGCACACACGAAAACAGTTCTTATGCTCATTGGAATCACGGAATCATGAGGAGTTTGTAAACTGAAATACTGGAGCACCAGTACCAATTTGCAATGTGACATTTTTATGAACCCAAATTTAAACTCCAGACTTTGTTTTCTAAAAGCTCTTGAAAAATGACCCAAAAACATGTCGAATTCCTCAAGTGAGCTCGGAATTTCAAAGTGACCTATTCACTTTGAATTCTTTTGATACGAGCACAGCCGTTGGGTCTGAGCGTGAAAGCGAACGGCAAAGTACCGCAAATGTCTTTTTTGGATTGTGTCCGTGATGGCCCAGCGCACAAAGGCACGGTTAAATTGGCCAGCGGCGGCTTTGTGCAAGCGGAATTCATTAGCAGTCTGGGAGCGGAGGGGCGAACAGGAAGGAATCTCGCCACCTCCGGACGAAAGTAGCCCTCGGAGCGCTCGGAAATGTCGCGAAGTCGGCGATACCGGGTACCCGCTCGCTGTGTCGCACCCGCCTCGCTCCACCCCTTGTCGTCACGGTCGCAAAAGCCGTACACGGCATTTGCACGAGACAGATACGCTTCACGCACAACCGAGCGAATGAGTGTTACGAGCGGATGGACTTGAATTCTTCATCCTTTTAGTGTATTTTGACGGAGACCGTTTCTGAAGACACCTTGGAACAGTTTTCCATTCTAAAACTGCACAAATGAATCGCACCGTGAGGTTGTTGTGGTGGTTTCATTTACCTTCACATTTCCATCTTCCGTCTCCCCCTTCTCTCCATCTTTCTCCTCCAGAAGAGAATTGTCTTATGGAAGAGGAGAAATGGGCAAAGGTTGGACACACACAAATGAAATGATGCTGTTTTTGCGCGTGTGTCGATATTCCCACTGCACTCACTAATGATGTATCAAGTATTGTTTTCAATTGTTTTTCAAAAAATGACTTTCATGACACGTTTGTATTTTCCTCGATTTTGCCTGCCCAGATTGTGTAGCCGTGATGAGCCATTAAAAGGGATTCCTTTCAGTTCATTTCACAAGTAAACACGCACCGGAACTCGCCTGTTCAGACGCGTACATCGCTATCAATTGATGGTTGCGTTTATTTCTGGTCTCGTAATATGATTCAATTCAAATAGTTTGGAAATAGTAGCGGCGGTATTATTTTTTGGGGAGAAAATTTTTTGGAAGAAATGACGGGCGCCGATGAACGTAGCCGCCGTCGCAGCTGTTGGGATTTGTGTGTCGGCTCGATCGTGCGCTCGCTTGCTTCCCTCATCTTGTCACGGCGAGCGCGTCGAGCACGTTACCTCGCTCCTGCAGCTTGGCCAACTCTTCGCTCAGAGAGTCGTGACTTTCCTCCAGCAGCCTCTTCTTGTGCTCCACGCTCTGCATGTACTCCGTCAGCGAGCGGATCTTCGCCTCGTGCTGCGAAGCAAAGCGAGCACGGCGGCCGAAGTCACGCCCTCTCTCATTCGCTCCGCCATTTTCTTTCTCGTCCTCACCTGAGAGATGAGGAGGTGGCACGAGGAGAGTTCCCTCCCGGTCTCCTCCATCTTGCGGTGGCACTCCAGCTGCATGTTCTCCAGCTGCCGGCAACGCTTCACCATGCTCTTCACCTCCGACTTGATCTTGCTAATGTAGAGGCGAGCCACTGTGAACTCCTCTTCGATGGCGCCGCTGATCTCCACCGGCTGAGCGGAGGAGGAAAGACAGCTTTCAGGTGCCACGCATCCATTTGAACACCACCGATTCCCAAACACTGTGCTCCGTTCGCCGTGAGAGAACGCCCCGCCCCGAAGGCCACGCGACTTGCGCAACTGGAAGCCATTTATTTCCGAGAGGACAAATAGACTTCGCGGGCGACGCAAAACATCCATCTCCTGTATATTCCGACTCAGCCAGCCAGCAGCCGACGGTTAAGATCATCGCCTGCCGCCGCGGGGGACCGAGGTTCGAGACCCCGACCGGACCGTCCGCCGACGTCCCCCGGACTCACGGCTGCGGTGTCCTCGAGCGAGACGCCGATACCCCGAAATGCTCCCCGGGAGCTCGGGCCGCCCCCCCGCTCCGGCGTGTTCCGCTAACGTGCGTATGTGTTCACTGCGATGGGTCAAACGCAGAGAAGACATTTCGTGCGCATGCACGCGTGGTCACGACGAGAAAAGGGGATTCTTCTTCTTCTTCTTCTTCTTCTTCTCACCAGCTTGATTTCGCCGTTGCCCACAATGGAGCTGAACTCGCTCAGGTCCCTCATCAGCCCGTTGAGGACGTCAGCGATACGTTTCCTCTGCTGACCGCTCACTTCCTGCATGCGAGATAGCTCCGCCTCCAGCTCCATCAGACTTGCCTGGTTCGGCGAGCCCGCAGAAGGGAGAAAGAATGTAACGGTTTAGTCGCACACGGGTCAAGTGCACACCAAACATAATGATGACACATCTGCAATGGCGTCTAATTAGCAACGTAACAAGTGGAGCTTCCTACAAAACATGGGATGAGCACTTCGAATGACTCGAGGTACCTTGAGAAATAATGAAGTCATACTGTTTTACACTCATTTGAAGGCGTTTTTTGAACACAATATCACACAAAAATATTCCCCAAAAGGCCTTTTTTCCCCCCCCGACGCAATAACTGCATTTCTCCAGAACCTACGATCCTGTTTTCAAAAAGATCGGTGCGTTGCGCTCAGGTTGACGTGGCCATTCCAACCAGGCGCAACATTTTGAAGTCTTGTCACATCACTCATTTCATGATTAGAAATAGGAAAATAGAACAGCACGAGAAATATGACCTACCCCATTTTCATGTTCTACAAAACAAATATTATGGGCCTTCGTAAACACAGGTGCAAATAATTCTGCACTTCAGACACTCTTCGTTCATGTAATGATGTCATTTTTCTTTCATTCTATTTTATGATCTTTTTACTATTGCCATAATAACAATCATCCATCCATTTTCCGAGCCGCTTGTCCTCACTCGGGTCGCGGGCGTGCCGGAGCCTATCCCGGCTGTCATCGGGCAGGAGGCGGGGTACGCCCTGAACTGGTCGCCAGCCAATCGCAGGGCACATACAAACAAACAAACAACCACACCTACGGGCAATTTACAGTCTCCAATTCATGCATGTTTTTTTGGGATGTGGGAGGAAACCGGAGCGCCCGGAGAAAAGCCACGCGGGCACGGGGAGAACATGCGAACTCCACACAGGCGGGGCCGGGGATTGAACCCCGGTCCTCAGAACTGTGAGGCTGACGCTCTAACCGGTCGGCCACCGTGCCGCCGTAATAACAATTATAATCAGTATTTTCCTATGTTAAGTGGATTGGAAAACTCATTCAGTTCTACTGCCGCATAGTGAGCTTCAGGACTCCTTCTTCAGCTTGACGGCATCCCTCACCAACGGGTTCGGGGATGGCCGCCACGACAGGCACCGACCACCTTACGGCCACAGCTCCGGTCGGCCGCCTCGGCAACGGAGGCGCGGAACACGGTCCGCTCGGACTCGATGTCCCCCGCCTCCCCCGGAACCTGAGCAAAGCTCTGTCGGAGGTGGGAGTCGAAACTCCTTCTGACGGGGGATTGCGCCAGACGTTCCCAGCAGACCCTCACAATACGTTTGGGCCCGCCGCGTCGGACCGGCATCTTCCCCCACCGTCGGAGCCGACACCCCACCAGGTGGTGATCGGTCGACAGCTCCGCCCCTCTCTTCACCCGAGTGTCCGAGACATGCGGCCGCAAGTCCGATGACACGACCGCAAAGTCGATCGTCGAACTGCGACCCAGGGCGTCCTGGTGCCAAGTGCACGTGTGGACACCCTTACGCTAGAACATGGTGGTCGTTATGGACAATACGTGACGAGCACAGAAGTCCGATAACAGAACACCGCTCGGGTTCTGATTGGGGGGGGGGGGGCGTTCCTCCCAATCACGCCCTTCCAGGTCTCACGGTCATTGCCCACGTGAGCATTGAAGTCCCCCAGCAGAACGATGGAATCCCCAGCGGGAGCGCTCTCCGGCACCCCCTCCAAGGACTCCAAAAAGGGTGGGGACTCTGAAGTGCTGTTTGGCGCACAGGCACAAACAACAGTCAGGACCCGTCCCCCCCACCCGAAGGCGGAGGGAGGCTACCCTCCCGTCCACCGGGGTCAACCCCGACGTACGGGCGCCGAGCCGGGGGGCAATAAGTATAGCCGCACCTGCTCGGCGCCTCTCACCGTGGGCGACTCCAGAGTGGAGGAGAGTCCAACCCCTCTCGAGAGGACTGGTACCAGAGCCCGAGCCGCGCGTGGAGGCGAGTCCGACTATATCTAGTCGGAACTTCTCCACCTCACACACCAGCTCGGGCTCCTTCCCCGCCAGAGAGGTGACATTCCACGTCCCTAGAGGCAGCTTCTGCAGCCGGGGGTCGGACTTTTGGCTCGTCCCATGTCACCAGCAAGACTTGTTCGTCACAGTTTTTACGGCAGATACTTCCTGACGCAACCTACCCATTTTTTCCATCCGGGCTCGGGACGTGGCGCCAGCACGGACCCCTACGCTACCAGCGCAATGTGTCATCTTTACTACCTTCACGCATGAGCATGGAAATGTACCCATTTCTTAGTAAACAGAGGCTGTTTGTGTCACGCTCTTCCTCTTGAACGTACCATTTTCTGAGCCAGCTGGTCGGCCAGCAGCTGGTTCTGCAGACCTTTCTCCTCCACCTCCTGGCTCTTTTGGTCATAGTTGATGGCCAGCTCCTCCAGAGCTTGCAGCACCTCCTTCACCTCCGCCTTAGCGCAGTCGCTCTCCACCTGCAGCCTGCCGAGCTCCGCCTGCACCTTGTCGCCGTCCCCGCGCGAAGACGCCAACAGCTGCCGGTAAAAGCGCCGCACGTCAGAAGACTCTGCCGGGCTTTGCGTGTGAGTCTGCGTGCGTGCGTGCGTGTAAACCGGTGTGTACCTCGTCCTGATCCAACATCTGCTGCTTCAGTTTCTCCACCAGCTGACACTGCAGGTTGATCTCATCATCCTGCGATACACGCCACAGGTCCGTGACGACACCCGCCGACATGTACTTTCATCAGTTTTCTTGAACGCGCTATCCTGTTGATTGTGACGGTAAGCTGGACGCTGACTTCGCGCGACCGGCAGACGAATGCTCATGCTCCGTGAATCGAGTTTGATATATTGCGCGTAGGTCCCTTCGACATATTTTAGGTCGATTCAGGCCTGGACTCTGGCCGTGCCAATTATTTCCATACCGGCCTCGATCGCGATCGTCGAGCGTCCACGCGTTATCCGCGCGTCGGAGGAATTACATCTACCTTGTCGTCCAGCTGCTTGTACAGCTTGCGGATCTCCTCTTCATATTTCTGGCGCTCCTCCTCGGAAATGCGAACCACAATGGAAGAGGTGTCGTTATCCAGAACGGGGCGCTCCTCCGCCGACTCGTAGCGGGTCGCGATCTCCGGCCGGGTCCTCTCCGTCTCGGGTACGTCCTCTCCTGGAGGGAGTGACAATGGCGCAGGCTTAGAAGAATTGCGTCTCTTTTCTCGGATGTCGGCTTCTGATTGTCCTCACCGTTCCTCCAGCGGTTGAGCTCGGCCTCCAGCTTTTGGATGCTCTCCTTCAGGGTCTTGCTCTTCTCCTTCTCCTTCTCGTACTTCCTCTTCCACTGCTCAGCTGTCAGTTCCAAGTTGATGGAAGCCGTGTTACGGATAGTCTTGGCGCTGTTGGGAATCGGGTGTGAGACGCAGACGAGCAATTCGATGTTGTTTGAATGAGTGAATAGTTTACAAAAAAAAACAAAAAAAAAAGACTTTTAGTGCGTGGAGATGTCCGAACTATCGAGCTTAGATGAAGAATTAAGATTCGCAACAATGGGATGTCGTCCAAACTATGATTGACTGCTTCATAGATTTGGAGTTTGTCCACATTTGTAGGAACAATTTCCCAGTGAAAAGTACTTTTAGAAAGAAACAACCCATATAGTTATACCGTTGCCCAAACATCAGTGTGGACTTAGTCTCGGCGTCATTATAGCTGGAGGGCGAACAGCAGATGAACATGGTGGTGCGACAATTCCCGCCAAGAGAATCCTGCAGGATGCGGGTCATTTTGCTGTCACGGTACGGCACGTGGCTTTTCTGGGAGAGGAGAAAATCGGCACGTCGCCGTTGGATAAGAGGCGGAGGCGGAGGCGAGCGGAGAAAGGAGAGAAAACTCACCGTGCCCTCGGCCAAGGCTGAGATGACGTTTCCCAGGGCCGACAGAGACTTGTTGATGTTTTTGGCCTCGTCCAGTACGGCTCCCGCGGCCCCCGTCTTACTGACCTGGTGCACACGGCGGATGGTCACAAGTCAAATACAACGCCTGACGTCTCCTATCAGGAGGTGGGGGACCGCTGATCCCGAAGGTACAGTACAGTAGAACCTTCTACACACTCGGCTGCTTTGTCCTACCGACCGACTATGCATCTTGCACGCATGGATTCCCATTGCGACGGAGACTGACTAAGAGAGTGAGGTATCTACGGCCATCTGCCTCTGTTCATTAGCCTCGGAGCTGTTGAACTGGAAGTCATCCCACCTTCTCGCTTCCCGCCAGGTCCACCAGATAGAGTTTTCCGCAAAGCTTCTGCTCGGTCTCCACGTGCTCCTGCTTGATGTTGATCAGGAAGATGCTGTGGCTGCGAGAGCTGTGCTCGTTCATGTCTGCGCAAACACAGACACAACACCGCTGTTTATATACTGTACATCGAGCCGTCCGTCCGTCTCAGGCTTCCCAGGCCACCCGGGAGACGTGGCTTCTGGGGCCTCGTCCCAGTGAGACGTGCCTCGAACACCTCGCCGCCCTAACCAGATGCCCGAGCCACTTCCTCCGGCTCCTCTCGACGCAGAGGAGCAGTCGCCCGACTCCGAGCCCCTACCGGATGACCGGGCTCCTTACCGTATCTCAAAAGGGAGAAAGCCCGGACGGCGTGCGGGGGGAAACTCATTTCGGCTGCTTGTTTCCGCGATCTCGTTTTTCCAGTCACGAGCCACAGTTGGGAACCGTAGGTGAGGATGGGAACGTAGGTGGCGAGCGCCGCCTTTTGGCTCAGCTCCCTCCTTCCCCAGCGGACCGATGCGGAGCCGGCGTCACCGCAGACACCGCACCGATCGGCCCCATTCTTCTCTCTCTCGTGAACGAGAGCCGAAGATACTCGAGCTCCTCCGCTTGGGGCAAGAGCTCATCCCGCCCCACTTTTCCGGCGGAGAACAAGGGTCTCGCACTTGGAGGTGCTGATTCTCCGATTCCATTTCATTGTTAATCATGAAACAAAATCAAATAAGCACTAATATCGTCTTTCTAATGTGTCATTGATTTATGTGTAGGTATTGGACGGTGTATATGTAATGATATGTAACACAAAAGCATAATGACAGTTAGCTCGAGTCATTTTGCATATGCAGACTTACTGCTACTTTAAAGATTTGGATGATCATATTCCTGACTAGCCGTCGAATTGCCACTGCAGATGGGAAATTACGGAATTTGATGCTGGCTGTTGGAGAGAGGCCAATCGGCTTTGCGGCGCTGCTAAGTCGCCCTTGAGCAACGCACCAAACTTCGTGCGCGGTATTGCAAGAGCGCAAAGGGAATCGCTGTTAACACAGCCCACACCGCAGAATAATTGCTGAGGTTCATCTTTTTAAGACTCAGCCAAGAAGCGGGCCTTTGCTGACTTTGAGCCCAAGGGAGGGGAAAATGCTAGCTTGTTGCCTTGAGTCACCCCAAGCCAGGGGTGTCAAACTCATTTTTGTCTCCGGCCGCATTGGAGTTAGGACAACACTGAAACCAAATCAATCGCCAAATCATATTATTATTACCATTACGCAACAAATTGAGGGATAACTACTTTTGAAATCAGAAGACGAGGACAATAGTTTGTCCAAGTATTGTTTACGTTACTGTCGACGTAAAACGCAACATCTCAACGTGATTGTCGATTATTATGACAATTTGGAATTTGGGTACAGATTTGAGCAAAAATCACGGAAGTCGACCAGCACGATTTGCTTTGGCGTGGCGGGCCGCATCTGGCCCCCCGGGCCTCGAGTTTGACACCGATGCCCGAAGCCATCTGGGATACGGCCAAGCTTCCCCGTGACCCTGAACAGGACACGTCTACGGAAAATAGAGGAATGATTCCGCTTCGTCATGTAATTCTGGCATTTCATAGATTTTTCACAACGACCGTGAAAGGTGAAAAAATAAGCAGCGATTCAGTGGTTCGAGAAGGGACTCATCCAATCCCAGCTGGAAGCGCAGCCAGGTGACCTCATCGTGCACTATCTCACTCGCTCGTTCCCTAAAACGACATTCAGGGTGGAGAACGCTGTCCTGCGGCGCAGTGAGTCAGCGGGAGAAGGCTGCCACGACGGCATCACGGGCACGCTTTAACCGGCTTTGTCTACCGGCCGTGTCACGCGGCGAGTAAGTTGCCACGGCTCCACCTTCTCCCCGTCCAATCGATCTTCTTCTCATTTTCTCACACACAAAGCCTTGCAATCCATAAAGTACACGCACGATCCCTAATTAGAGGGTGAACTTCAGCCCGGCGGTTTACGGCCGAGTCATCGCAGTCCCTCAAACACGATGTCGGTGCGGCGCGTAGACTACGGGGAGTTAAGGGTTAAATGACGTAAAATGAATGCGAGCACAGTATTTGCTGATAACGCCGTGCGCTTGTTGTGCACTGTGTTAAATAGACTTACTGGTAACGGCGACGTGGCGGTTTGATTTGCCCTCGTCAATCAAGTCCATCACCTCGTCCGGGCTGGAGACAAAGCGCTCGGTGCATCCCTGAGGATGAGGCCAGATTGAAAAACACATGAGCGCGGGATGAGGCACATCATCGTATTAGAGGCCTAACTGTCGCGCACCTTGACATACGGCACACGGTTCTTATCCTCGTGGACAGACAGGTTGGTCTTTGTCACTAAAAAAAAAAATCATCATCATCATAATAAATAGATATTTGCAAATGATGACAATCAAAATAAATGTTGCCATTCACATGATGAAATGTTTGTTTTGGGCACTTACCGTCCAGTAAGTCGCGGATTTTGTCCATGTAGATTTCAAAATATGAAACCTTTGAAAGACAGAGGAAATTGATTTGACATGATGTGCGTATGCGAACAACGTTCGGAACGAGCGAACAAACGGCGCCTTGGAGGAGCTTGCGGCACGAGCGGGGAACGGAAAGCAGCAAAGCAGAAAGAGAAACTCAGCCGACGGGGGCTGACGTGAAAACCTTGATGTGGAATTCCAGGTTTTCATCCATGGCGAAGATGTGGTTGAAGATGTCCTCGGCAATGCGGGGGATGATGCCCATCTGGTGAGGGTCGTGCAGCTTGCCCTGGAACGGTCGGCACATGGTAGAATCGGCACGCCGTACGGAATACCCTTTCGCTACAAATCGCTTGGGAAGAATTCATCCAATCAATGTTGAAATGTAGAATGGGAGATTTGGGAAACATAAAAGGGCTCAAGTATGGTACTAATGCGACTGCTGAAATGCAAATGGTTGCTATGCTAACCGACAGCAAAAGTGCTCATGTCGATTGGTAATTTTATCGTATTTATTTTCTTTGTTGGGTAGGTGAATATTGTTTTAAATGAGCATTGCTATTATATAGCCAGATAGCGACCTGAGTAGGGAAAAGGCGAAGGGTTTAACACTTCGCTCTAGCAACAGTTCCTGTCGTCAATGGGAATGGGTTGAAATGCTAACACGCGAGCAGTGGCTATGCTGACATTTCGCAAGAAAAAGGGTCAGGTTGTATGAGATGCCAAGCGCGAACGCATTGAAAATAAAGTGACTGTGCTAACTGTACCTCCATGGTGTGAGTCTTGCCCGAAGAGGTTTGCCCATAGGCGAAGATGGTGCCGTTGTAGCCGCCCAGCACATCTGCAAGGGAGGCAAATGGCAAAACAGGGAGCACGTTTCACTCGTGTGAAATACTCTCATCGTCCGGTTTGGATGCGTACCCTTGACAATCTGCTTGGCACAGGTGTTGTACACCTGCTCCTGGGTGGTGTTGGTTGGAAACACTCGATCAAACATGTAGGACTTGCCCTGCCGACGGCGAAAAATGCATCACGTTAGAGAAGATAGATAGATAGATATTATACACAGAGACTGTTAGGGCTTTTTGGGGAGGTCTTGGGGGGACTGCAACGAGTGAATGACATTTGCAGTCATTTAAATGACATTTAAAAGAAAAAGAACTATGAACGAGTTCATTTTTGGAACGGTGAACTGAACTTTGAAGTAATTCGCGCAGAAAAGGAACTTTTGCCGACGTCGTTCTCCAACGTGGCACACGAGGCAACTCAACGAGAGGAGGCGCCGTTAGCAGACAGATGGACCCGATGGCATGAAGAAAAAAAAAAAAAAGGGGGGGGGGGGGGTATCACGAGTCAGACGCACGGCAGGAGGTACAATAAGCGAGGAGAAAGCAGCTCAGTCACTCACGCGCAGGCTCGGAGATGATTGATCCTAATTTGAGAAGTCACTTTCGGAATCCATTCCTGCTGACCGGTAGTACAGCACAGATAGTACATCGCATTGGAAACGTGTGTGGGGCTCATTAGACAATAACGACGCGGTAAGCAGAAATCGGAGAGAAAAGACGCATTTGTGTACGCGGTCATTTGAGTTCCAGACGTAAGCCGCAGAGAACGACGAGAAGGCTTTTGGTAATGAGTTCAAACTTGAATTCAAAAAAATCAATCAATCAATGAATCCCTTATGGGATGAAACATCATTTTCAAATGTATATGCATACATATTTCCGCTTTTTCCACTTAGATAGTATTTTATGAGTAATCTTTTTGAGCAAAACTTGTTTGGAAATCCCTGTAAGTTGGAAAGAAATAAAAAAAGGATGAGAGAGAAAATGAGGCCCCCAAAACTTGCCCCTCTTAACTTCAGCCGTCACTCAAATCGTTTCGGCCCGCAGGACAGACGGACGCAGCATGTGCTGAAATGCCTGCGCCGTAAGGTGCGCGGCGGCACTTCATCAACACTTGACTTTCCCTCGCCGGTTTCTGTTATGCGGACCAGCAGAACGAGGCGCTGACTTATTGAGCGACGCCAACCAAATTCCCGCCGGCTAACGGCAACGCTAAGTTATTATTGCTTGTTATCATCGCTCGACTGCACCGGATCGCCGCCGACGGAACGACGGCGCTCGGTCCTGATTTAGCGGCGGACGGCCGACTCGTGTCAGGGAGCCCGAGTGCGTACTTGGTTTTAACCACGCCCCAAAAATCCAGACCGCGGGAACGGCGCGCGCGTCGGACTTTCACGCTACGGCATATCTCGACAATTGAGCGCTACGTTCTTCTCAGTCATTTTCACCAATTCAAAGACGTTGAATGAATTTAGAAGCGAATCGCAAAAACAATTCTTTGTACCAAGAGAAAAACCAAATAGCTGATGTCATTTTGCCTTCTTCAGACAGCACACGAGTAAAGCTATTAATCGACAATCGATCAATTATACAAAATACAGTTATTCGCCCTCAAGTCATGATGACGATGCCCATTATTGTTATCTTTAAGAAATACAAGTTCTGGGGGGATGCAACTATGGGGGAGAATTACAGTCAATTAAAATGTGAGTTGTTTTGGTTTTGTTTTATCCCCTGATTAAGAGCCATGATTCCATTGAATCATAGTGACATACGCCATCCATCCATCCATTTTCGGTACCGCTTAGCCCGTGCAGGGACACCGGCGAGCGGCAGTCTGCCTCCCAGCTGTCACGTGGCGAAAGGCAGACTACACCCTGGACTGGTCGCCAGTCAGTCGCAGGGCACATATAGACAAACGAGCATTCACACCGTCACCGGGTGGGAAATGAACCCACGCGGCGTGCGCCGCATTCCTCCGAATGGAATAAATACATCACAAAAATGTGCCAATGAAATCATGCGAGTGATTTGCTGCGGCGACCCCTGTTGGGACAGGCCAACTGTCTTTCTGCGTTCACAATCTAATATGCAATCGGTATTGAAAGCAATAGAGGAGCATATTTATGATTGTGGTCGCTTGGGGTCGAAAGCGTCATACTGAGGTCTGTTCGCAATATTGCGGCGACGGCGGACATATTACGAACCCAAGACGATAACATGCAACACACACAGGTGATGATGATGAGGATGAGGATGAGGATGAATTGATGAAGGGTGTCGCCGTGTGCACAACAAGGCGACTCCCTTTTGTATGTGTGTGTTCTGGTTTTTGGAAATTATTTCTGTATCTATATATATCCATTTTTTTTTTTTTTTTTTGCTTACCCCGACGACGACAGTGTCATCTCCTTGGAATTTGGGCAGGAAAAGGTCCCCCCGAATGATCTCGGACTGGTTGAGAGGACGAAAGCGACACAGCACTTTGATGTTGCACTCGGCTGGGACGTCGGCCATGGCGCAGATTGGATGAGGAGGAGGAGGAGGAGGGCGAGGAGGGCGAGGAGGAGGCTGGCGAAGATGCTGCTTGGCGGCCTAGGACCCGAAGCGTCAGGACACGACGGGATATCCACGGAGGTCGCTCTTTCCTCTTCCACAGGGACTGCAGACAAGCTTGGGGTGTTCGTTCTTTTTTTTCCCCTCCTTCGACTATTTAAGCGTCGAAAAGGCGAAGAAGCCTGATGGCGTTTCCGTGTCGCAGTGAGCCAGGGCGGCGCTAATTAGTTGTCAAAACAGCAAACGACCGGCCTACATTATTAAAAGAACTGATGAAAACGTGGCCCCTCCGCTGCACTGGAAGACCTATTCGAGATTCGCGGCTGCCTTTTCCCTGTTTTGGGTGCGTCAGGCCGGCTGAAGGTGAGCGATGCTGTTGGAAGGGCAGTGAGGTCCAAGGCGACTACAGCGCCCCCTGTCGGCGGGGCCTGCGAAGGGCGTGGCCTGCATCCCCGTGAAAGTGCCACCCGTAGACTTGATTCTGACCTAGATCACGCCCTGGTCGCTGAATTGTACGCCGACGTCGGCGACATATTGAATGTGGAAAATTGGGGGCTCGGCTTTGATGGCTCCTAATAGGTCAACGGGGAAGGGAAATTGTGATTTCCTCGGATTTTCGTAGAAAGAATGATTTGGAAACGGAAGCATTTGCAGAGATTTATAGAAAATAAAAGGTTGCATTTGGATATTTGTCGGTCAAATCATTACAAGTATTTTGAGAAAACATGAACGGGATCGCCGTCTTCACAGAGATGAATGTCATTTGCATGAATCTGTAACCAAGAAGTAGCTGATAGATTGAAAAAGCTTGGAAACCCCTGTCCAAGACCGTTTTATTGTGTTTGTAAAACAATAGTAATACATTATTAACCGGCTGTGGCAACCCCGTTTCCCAATCGTATTAGCGTGTGTGTTTGTAAACCGGTGAATTAGAGGGTTTAACCTTTTGGTGCACTTTGTACATTGGCATTGTCTTACGTCCAGTCCGAGCGTATTTGCGACATCCAATATGGCGGCGGCAGTGACGTATGCCTCGAGACAGTGTCTACGTAAACATGTCTATGGCCGTACCGAGCTCATTCTCCGTCGCTCGGCTGCGGCTCAGCATCCTCCTCCAGGGAAATTTGACAAAAGCCACCCGCAGGCAGGACAATCCGGCGACTCGTCGTGACGTCAGCATTCATATTGCTGCCGTGATTTCAAGTCAACCGATGCATGACCACAAAAACAAAAGAGAGCAGACATTCCAAGCAAGCAAAACTAAAAGCTCTGATATTAATGTAACGTATCGTACCTTCCCCAATTTAATTGGGTATGCTTTCTTTCTATAAAGTAGGTCATGAATATTTACATTAAAACGTTCACAAAATTAATTGTGGCAGTTAGGGGTATCCACGGTAGTTATTTTGCATTAGGAGGATTCGAGGATCTCAGGAATATTTCTCTCCTCTCAGGTGAAAGTATGACTCTCTCTGTGGCATTCGGTGTTTTTTTTGTGGAGACTCGGCAAAAGCGTGGGATTAAGTATGCAACCAATCCACGTTCACATCCACTATTCATGCACGGCGCAAGAAATGTACGGACAGTTGATATAGTTTTGGAACGGAAATACACAAATGAAATGTGATTCATATCTTGGACAACCACTGAATGAAATATTTCAGTGTCACAGCAAAGGGTCTGAATACTTATGGTTGTGTGATATTCCACTTTTTCTTTTTTAATAAATCTGCAAAAATTTCAACAATTCCGTTTTTTCCCCCGTCAACATGGGATGCTGTGTGTACATTAATGAGGGGGGGGGGAATGAACTTCAATGATTTACTTAAAGCGCTGCAATAACCAAGAGTGACAAATTGAAGGGTGTCTGAACACTTTCCGTGCCCGCCGTATATTTGGTCTCCGTGGCTGACGTGCAACACAATTTTGAGGAAGCCAATTCAATTCAACATTGGTTTCACATAAAACTGTACGAATGTGCTTCACTTTGACGGTCAGTGACTGATTGTACAAATGAAATCAACAGAGTAGATTTTCTGTAAATAGTTTTAATATTAAATAAAAAAAGACTCCCATATAAAAAAAGAAAGCTACAGTCCACAATTGAATTGTCTTTTTTTAACATAAGTATTGAAAGCAAGGGGTTGGAAGGAAAAAAATACTCCCAGAAAAATTCACAATTGTTTGCGCTCATCTCTTTTCTCTAAACCATATAAAATCATAATAAAACACATTAACTGTACATATATACAAATCTCCAAGTGTATAGAAATTGCATAATTTGCTTTTTCACTTTGTTTGTTTGTTTTGTTTGCTTTTTTTGTTAAATACAGCTAGAGATGCCAGTATTTTTGATGGGAGGGCAGTATTATTCCATAATCTACAGTTGGACAAAGACTCATCAAATCCACACAAAATATCATGGCGCTCCGCTTTTAAGAATCCCCATTGTTTGTTCGTGAAAGGTGGTGTAAATGATGGATGGTCGTGTTGCGAATGGAGGAAATAAAGAAACCCGATTACGGTGGCTTTTATACTATGAAAGAAAAAATAGAATCTGATAGTCTAATAGTCCAGCGCCCTCTCTGAAAACATGGGGGTGATTTACAGAGTCCTTTCTGTATTTAAACAGAGGGTCTCATTCATGACACGATCAGAAATCGAAATAAACCGCGGCCAGACAGTGAGGGGCTCAGCAATAGCACTGTTGTCCTACACAATCAACATATTAAGACGCGCACGCACACACGCACACACACACACACAACTACATACACACTTTCCACAGAGAGCATGGTTCAAGTAGACGGGTTTCATTGTGACTCACAGTAACACATTGATGAGAACAGTACTCTTGCTTTTTTGTGGAAAAATGATATGACGCTAACATCGTTAAAAGACCTGTGATCACGTCAAACAACCATTATTGTGTGAACTAGACCGAAGAGTGAGAAAATATCCATGTTTTTTTTTTTTTTTCCTTTTCTTTTTTTTTTTTAACTTTCTATTCAATCATCTTTCCCCCCAGACTAGAGCTCGTCCTATGCTTTATTTTCCACCGGTTGCCATGGCGTTGGTTAGCACGAACGGCATAATTCGTGCAGCTGGCTGTGAATGACAAACCAACAACAAACATCGGTGACGTCGGCGGGTGGAGGGGTGGAGCCAGGGAGCGACATCTGTGATTGGCGAACAGCTGCGACCGACAGCTCCCTTCACCCATCACCGCCTCTGAGACCTCACCCCTCGTCTCCTCCTGCCTCGGACCGATGTGTCGGGCTTCGACAGGGCCGTCTGCAACGGGAGCGAGAGAAAAAGGTTCATCAAGTGGAAAGTTTCCATCAGAAATCTGACCTCGCTGTTGAAAAGCAACGCTTTCTGGGTGTCGTTGACATAGGGCTGAAAGTTTTGTCACTTTGAACATTCAATATCGAGTAAGCAACGTGACGAGATTTGCCAAAAATGACAGCCTGTTCAAATGCTGGGTCTGGTCGGAACCGCCGCTTCAACCTGAGCACAACACAGCAAGAATTTGGAAAATCCAATGATGGAATCTTTTTCTTGTCAGAAACAAAATTGCCTTTTTGGGGAACGTTTTTCTGTGATATCGTCGAGAGAAAATCAGCTCAAAAAATGCCTTCCAATTAAAGTAAAACAGTACAAAATATTTCTCAACTAACAGGTATTTCCTTGATTGTCTCATCTGCTATTCGTGGAACCCTTTCTTCTGATAAGTTTCAGTTCAAAATATACAATTGCTCGTACAGGCCGAAATTCAGAGACCAAAATTACCGTCACGTTTCGAACGGATGTCATTTGCCCAAAAATCTCGACTTAACTAGTGCAAATAGAACATTATTGGTAAGAAGAGCAGTGTGGGCAGTCCAATAGGTCATTTACTTCACCAATCAATTGTTTTTTCCCTTTGAGGGGCATTTAAAGGTTTTGTGTTTTGTTTTTTGAGAACATTTCACAAAGATGGCAACCACTGATTGGCAACTGACAACGGCCTAGAAAAAAAAAAAAAAAAAAAAAAAAAGACCACTAGTGTGCCAAGTGGACCAAATACCACTCGACAAAAACCATTGACCAACGTGTTTCCATAGTATATTTCATTTATTCAGACTGTCCAGATGAGTTCAATGTTTAAGAAGTGCGGTCCACGTTTACACATTATGTTTCATGAAACATAAAAAGTTGAAGTGATTAAAACCACACATTTGTTTGCATTATTGTTGTAATCTGACATTCAGACCCCCTTAAAGTTTTCACTCTTTGTTATATCGCAGCCCTTTGTTAAAATCATTCAAGTGCATTTTTTCCCTCATTAATGTATACACGGCACCCCATATTGACAGAAAAAAACAATTATTGAAATTGTATTTATTAAAAAAGAAAAAGTGAAATATCACACAGCCATAAGTCTTCAGACCCTTTGCTGTGACACTCAAATACTGAACTCGGGTCGGGTGCTGTTCATTTCTTCTGAGGACCATCCTTGAGATGGTTCTCCACCTTCATTGGAGTCCAGCTGTGTTTGATGATACTGATTGGACTTGATTAGGAAAGCCACACCCCTGTCTATATAAGACCATACTGTTCACAGTGCATGTCAGAGCAAATGAGAATCACGAGGTCAAAGGAACTGCCTGAAGATCTCAGAGACAGAATTGTGGCAAGGCACAGATCTGGGCAAAGTTACAAAAAAATGTCTGCTGCACTTAAGGTTCCTAAGAGCACAGTGGCCTCCATAATCCTGAAATGGAAGACGTTTGGGACCACCAGAACCCTTCCTAGAGCCGGCCGTTCGGCAAACTGAGCAATCGGGGGAGAAGAGCCTTGGTGAGAGAGGTCAAGTAGAACCCAAAGATCATTGCGGCTGAGCTCCAAAGATGCAGTCGGGAGATGGGAGAAAGTACGAGAAAGTCAAGCATCGCTGCAGCCCTCCACCAGTCGGGGCTTTATGGCAGAGTGGCCCGACGGAAGCCTCTCCTCGGTGCGAGACGCATCAAAGCCCGTGTGGAGTTTGCTCAAAAACACCTGAAGGACTCCCAGATGGCGAGAAATAAGATTCTCTGGTCTGATGAGGCCCAGATAGAAACTTGGCCTTAATTGTAAGTGGCATGTGTGGAGAAAACCTGTCACCTGTCCAATCCAGTCTCAACAGTGAAGCACGGTGGTGGCAGCATCACGCTGCGGGGGTGTTTTTCAGCTGCAGGGACAGGAAGACCGGTTGCAATCGAAGAAAAGATGAATGCGGCCAAGTACGGGAATATCCTGGACCAAAACATTCTCCGGAGTGCTCAGGACCTCAGACCGGGGCTAAGGTTCACCTTCTAACAAGACAATGACCCTAAGCACACAGCTAAAATAACGAAGGAGTGGCTTCAGAACAACTCCGTGACTGTTCTTGAATGGCCCGGCCAGAGCCCTGACTTCAACCCAATTGAGCATCTCTGGAAAGACCTGAAAATGGCTGCCCACCAAAGTTGACAGAACTGGAGAGGATCAGCGAGGAGGAATGGCAGATGATCCCCAAATCCAGGTGTGAAAAACGGCATCATTCCCAAGAAGACTCATGGCTGGGTGCTTCGACTAAATACTGAGCAAAGGGTCTAAATCAGGGGCGCCCAAACTTTTTGGCTCAGGGGCCACATTGCCGTAAAAAAATTGTCATGCGGGCCAGCATTCATTTGACATGCTACCGACGAGGGGAATGCTTTTTTGTATTTTTAGTTTCCTGTTTTACTATGCAGGCGGCTGCTAAGTAGATCGGATAACTGCCTGACCTGGATAAATGAAGGTTCAAATAAAAATGAATGAAATGCAAAATAAAGCATTTTTATGAAATTTGACTCAAACTCAAACTTTATTCATCAGAATCAACAAACAACATGTTTGCATTCATGTGAAGGGCGATACTGCAGCAAATGGAGCAGGTCTGGCTCAAAAGCGGTGGTTTTAATGCGCAAGATGTCACGCAGGTGGGAGTCACTTCGTCTTGTCCTCACGCGGTTCTTATTCATGTTCATGACTGAGAAGGTCTTCTCACACAAGTAAACGAGCTCAACATTTTCTTAGCAAACCTGTCTTTATCCAGCTGCTGGTAAAAGTTGACAAGAGGGAGTCGTCGGTACCGGCTGCGACACTCCGTGTCACGCTGCGGCTCAATGAGCTCCAACTGCAGGTGGGCTGGAACGTCACTGAGATCCACGGAAACGGTTTGGCGCGTAGAACTTTTTGGTGAACAATACAATGGAGTTTTGTAGCTTTACCTCCTTCTTCGCTTTCTTTGTGACACGCTCGGGTTGATAATCCACTGTGCTCGCCGACCGTGGCAGGTGCGCCATCCGTAATAATCCCCGTGATTTGATTCCACTGTCATTTTATGTCATCTACGGCGGAACAAACAGAAGCAAATCAATCTTTCCCTCGTTTGGTCCTTAAGGCTCCGGAGGTCAAGTAGCTCTTCACGCACGTTCATTTCACTGTCCGCTCCTCTCCAAAAAATCAGGAACTGAGCGCTGTCGGACGCATCCGTGCTTTCGTCACAGGCTCGCGAAAAAAATTCAAACTCCACTCCTTTTGCGTCCAACTGTCTCTTAATATCAGAAGAAACTTCTTCGCTCCTTCGTGACACGGTGCTACGAGCCGGGAAAACATTGGCGAACTGTTGCTTTTTCTCAGGACAAATGTTCTCCACCATTTTCATCACACAGTCTTGAATAAATTCACCCCCAGTAAAAGGTTCGCGGTGCTCGGCAATCAGCGTTGCCACCTCATAGCTCGCCTTTGTTGCGTTTTCATTCGACTCACTGGCTCTTGTGAAAAAGCGTCGCTGTGCCGTTAAACCGGCTTCCAGTTGCTTCCGTTGTTCACTGCGTTCGTTCCCAGTTAGCTTGTCGTAATTAGCATGTGGTAGTGCCTCTTTATATTGAACTCCTTGAACACAGCCACAGTCTCTCGGCAAATTAGGCAGACGCAGTTGTTTCGAAACTCAGTGAAAAAATATTCAGACTACCATTTGTCCTGGAAACGTCGACCCTCGCTATCAACTTTCCTTTTCTTACTTCCAGTTGCCATTTTAGAAATGGGCAAAAAACAGATCATGCGCAAAACGGCCCCGCGAGAGTTCAGCCACAATTTTACTGCCATCCTGTGGTGAAATATAAAATTGTATTTTGCACTGCCGGGCCACATATTATTGGTTTTATGATAGAGGCTTCGGGCCAGTGGAAATATGAACACGGGCCGGATTTGGCCCGGGGGCCGGACTTTGGGCATAGTGGTCTAAATACTCATGGCTGTGTGATAATTCAGTTTTTCTTTTTTAATAAATCTGCAAAAATTTCAGCAATTCCGTTTTTGTCTGTCAATATGGAGTGCTGTGTGTACATTAACGTGGAAAGAATGAACTGAAATGATTTTAGCAAATGGCTGCAATTTCACAAAAGGTGACAAATTGAAGGGGGTCTGAACACTTTCCGTACCCAGTGTATATACTGACATTTACGCCACTTTTGTTTAGCAGAATTTTGTTAAGCTGTCGTAGTGAACATTGAGTCAGTTTATAGCTGTAATTGAAGCAGATAAACTGTCTTTCATATTAATTCATGGTTCATTTGCCTTTATTTCAGCGTAAACCTAACCTATAACACCAAATATTTTATGTATAATAAATCTGATATTTATCGGAATACAGATTAATTTATCGCTTGTGTTTAATGAACAATACACAGGACAACCTTGAAAAATAATTGCATTTTAAATCACAATCGTAATATGTTGGGGGGGGGGGGACAATCCCAATGAGATTCTTTTCTAATTTTTAAATCAATACCGTAGTAGCCTTTGTTTCTTCGAGTGCTGTTGTAGCATCCACGTCTCTGAAGTCCTCCAACACGTTCTGCAGTCTGACACACAAAATATGCAACAGTGTGACATTAAAACGGAAAAGAAAACCCTCATCTAAAAGCTCAGCTCAAGCATTACTCAGTAAGCAAACTTACGTTTGTTTTCTTTTTCTCCCTCGACGGGCTCCAGACACAGCTCCTGATTGTTCCTTGGGTGAAAATCCATCATTACGACATTAGTCGGTTGCTTAAAAATGCAGCATTACAGTCAATCTCAATGGTTTAGCCATCGAGTTAAAGCGACATTGACAAACATTAAGATCTGAAATTGCCGGCTTTAAATACACAATTTTCATCATGTAATCAGCCATAATTCTTTGGGTGATCATTTGGGATTTACAGTGGAACCACAACAGCATGGAGGGGGGCAGAGGGGGTCCGGTTTGGTGGCCTCAGTATTGCATCTCTGCTTTTTGCAGACGATGCGGTTCTGTTGGCTTCATCAAGCCGTGATCTCCAACTCTCACTGGAGCGGTTCGCAGCCGAGTGCGAAGCGGCCGGGATGAGAATCGGCACCTCCGAATCTGAGACCGTGGTCCTCGGTCGGAAAAGGTTGGCGTTCCCTCTCCGGGTCGGGGATGAGATCCCGCCCCAAGTCGAGGAGTTCAAGTATTTCGGGGTCTTGTTCACGAGTGCGGGAAGAACGGAACGGGAGATCGACAAGCGGATCGGTGCGGCGTCTGCAGTGATGCGGACTTTGTATCGATCCGTTGTGGTGAAGAAGGAGCTAAGCCGAAAGGCTATGCTCTCGATTTACCGGTCGATCTACGTTCCTCCCCTCACCTATGGTCACGAGCTGCGGGTCGTGACCCAAAGAACGAGATCCGGGATACGAGCGGCCGAAACGGGTTTCCTCCGCAGGGTCTCCGGGCTCTCCGGGCTCTCCTTTGGAGAGAGGGCGAGAAGCTCGGTCGTCCGGGAGGATGTCAGAGTCGAGCCGCTGCTCCTCCCCATCGAGAGGAGCCAGACGAGGTGGCCGGGGCATCTGATTCGGATCGGGCACGTCCCACGGGGAGGAGACCCCGGGGACGACCCAGGACACGCTCGAGAGACTACGTCTCTCAGCTGGCCTGTGAACGCCCCGGGATGCCACGGAAGAGCTGGATGAAGTGGCTGGGGAGAGGGAAGCCTGGGTGTTCCTGCTAAAGCTACTGCCCCCGCGACCCGACCTCGGATAAGCGGTAGAAAATGGATGGATGATGGATGGATGGATGGACCTCACTAGCAACCAAGGACCAATCATATTGTACAACCTTTGATGTTCTGCTATATTCTTGAAGTTAGCACATAGTCGTATAGTCAGGTTCATAAATATTGGGACATTGAAACAATTCATCTATTTGGCTTTAATCACCACCACAATAGATTGGAAATGAAACAAACAAGATGTGCTTTAACTGCTGACTTAAAGCAGTTCAGATCATAAATCAAACTTTCCTTTTTTAATACTTGGTTGCAAATCTTTTGCAGTCAAATACAGCCTCTATGCGTTCCAGACTTCAGTCCAGTGGTGTGCAAGGGCGTGGGGGTGGGGGTGGGGTGCATCCACCTGGGGGGATTGGGCAAACGGGTTTTGGGGGGGGGCATCAACAGCCGTCTCCCTATAAAATTTCCCGGGCAAGCGTTGTTTAAAGGCGCCAAATAACTTCAATCCCTCTGTTGACCATCGGTTTTCTGGAGGATAAAAGTTCGATCAGCACGCTCTCTGGCCCATCTTGGCCCTCTAATTTGATTTAAAAGACACCACCATACCTGAAGACAAACCATTCAGAGACAAAAGGCGTGACTGAGCAGGTTTCAATCATTTGCCGTGCACCCGCAGGCACCCTCATAGCGGGCACACCACCGCTGCCTCACGCTGACTTGCTACCTTGGGCTTCAGGAACTTTGTTGAAACTTTGATGTATTAAACACCTCCAGAAAATGGAAAAAAAAAAAAAAAAAATGCCCAGCCCTCATTTGCCAACAACTGGGCATAAGACTCGTAAAGGAGAAGCAACCTCACGCAGCTGTGAGGATTCGGATGTGACACAATTAGCAACATTTCTGCTCAACAGCTACGTTTATCACCTCTTTTTGATTTTTAATTGACTGTACATTCCAAAAAATAAAACTGCAAACCATTAACATTTAGTATTATGGTAACACTCCATGACAAATCCGTCATGCTACCAATGTAACAGCTATGGCTAACAACTGTTTTGTTTACAGGGTGACTTGGTAACGCTGCTATTTTGCAGAAACTGGACAGCGTTCTGTGTGACCTTTTATCACTACAACGCACATAATCGCATGACGCTTGCCATTATGAACGTCCATGTTTGAGAAACGCGCTCGAGCACGTTAGTGAGGGGCGTGGCTTCCGTCAAAGACTCGAGGGGGGAGAGAGATAAGTGTAGTAAGGCTACATTCAAATCCTGGAAGCGGTTTTCACACAGCAAACTCCCCTTTAATAGCTAGCTAATTAAACTTGTCAACGTGTGTATATTATTAGGGCAAACATTCAAAGGTACGTACGTAAACCTTTGATCAGCGCCCTTTGGGTGACTTCAGTTATCAAAATCATTATTTCACAAATCCTGCCAGCGTATGCAAACTTTTGAGCACAACTGTACTTACTTGTCCCTAATTACTCCATTGCTATTAGCCAGGGCCTTTGGGGGCATCTAGGAGTGTTCTAGAAAGAACGCTACAAATGCAAATGTGTGCCTTTTGCAGCAAATACTTGACGATAGGTTCCGCAGACAAAATGTGAATATTGTTCAATAGTCTTGGTACGTGGCATTGTGGTGGGCTTTGGAAGTTAGACCAGCCTGATTGAAAACAGAAATGGCAGGCACTCACCCTTCCTTGTTCACTGCGTAGCAATGTCCCTGGTGCATCCTCATGGGGCCTCCCACTGCAACCATTCCTGGGACTCAGATAACCTGCCTGTCTCTCCACACCAGTACAGTCTGTTTTAGCTTCCTCCAAGTATATGGATGGCAAAGGAGGCTCTGGGTGGGTGTGTCCCTCAACCATGACTGGTTTTCTTTGTAAAGGCGATGCGGCCACATCCTCGGTGGGTTTGGGTGTACCCTGGGCTGGAGAATGGGCTGTCGCTTCCAAGCTGAGGCGTGACAAGTCGGGGTTTCGCAGGGAGCAAGCGCGCCGTGGGCTGAGGGAGACCGGGGCACTCGCCTGCTGCTGAGTCGGGGCAGGCGTGGAGAGGGTGTGGCGCTCCATGGGGAACGTGACAGGCGGTAAGGCACAGAAAGGTGACGTAGGGTCAGACGGCCCAGAGGGGACCCCGTCTTCTTGCTCTTTAGCATTGATTTGAAGGAAGGAGGTGTAAATTGTATCCATGAATGAGGTGTAGGGGTCGATAACTGGCCTGCCATCGGAGCCTCGCTGTGGCGGTCGGCTTGGTTCTTGGGCAGGTGTTGGAGCCGGACTAGCAACCTCTTCGGGAGAGATCTGAGAGGCTGGAATGTCACCGTGAGAGGCGGGGCTCTGTGTTTCCTGCAATGAGTCGGACTTCTCTCCCTCAGAGGATGGCGCGAGATTTAGCTTGAGGAAGATAAAAATAGAAGTTAAGAAAGTAACGCTGGCCATAGACGATACAGTTTTACCAACCAGCGATTGTTTTGAATTCCAACTCACATTATAAAAGTGAATCATCTGTGACAGAAAAGTCAAAGGTTATGAGTGAAGTGCTCCCACTATACAGATCAACTCAGAGACGCAGCTTTAGTGCTCATTCAAGTTACAGTCATTGTCCGCAAACATCAAGAGACCTAAGTCCCGTCGATGTCGGTAGCGCAAGAACAACAAGGTCTTTTCTTTTCCTGTGGACTCTCAAAGCTAATGCTAAAAAAAAAAAATCAACAAAGCAATGTGCTTCTCTTAACAGTATGTCATCTCCACTGAAAACTCACAGAAAGAGGCCCTGGCGTATATGAAAGCCAATTACATTGTGAAGGTGTACCTAATGTTGTGTCTGAGATTACATTGAACTTTTTACTAATAGGTCAGTTATTGATTTACCTGTACGTTGTTAAGCAAGTTGATGGTTCCATCAGGACCTTGCAGGAGAGGCATGCCCAAAGATGAGGTCTGGACCGAGGGTAAGAGGATGGAACCGGCTCCAATACCCACCATGTTATGGAGCCCGGCGATGCCAGAAATGTCTCCTACAAAGTAGTGTTCCATAAATACGTAATATAATGGGACATGAGTAGCCAATAGTTTTTAAGAACCATGGGACATGCAGCCTTAGAGTTACGTATTACTGATCACAAACTCACCTAACACAGCAGGGTTAAGCAAAGTAGGAAGTAATTGCTGGAGAAGGGGGTTTTCTTTGCCTTGGAGAGAAAGGGGGATGAGGGTGTCCACACCAGCGTCAGACAGTTCCTGTAGAATCGCAATCCATTCATCAAATTTACATACAGAAAAAAAAACGAAAAAAAGTCTTCGGCCACCATAGGATTTGTATGCATGCGTGTACAGATGTATGTACAGTGCCTTGAGGAAGTATTCATAGCCATACCCTCTCACCTTTTCACATTCTGAGAGCTTAGAATCACCAACGCAAATGTATTTTGTTGACATTTGATGTGAAAGACTAAACAGAAAGTAACACACAATTGTGAAGTGGAACAAAAATGATAAACGGTTTTCAAAATCTGAAGCAAATATAAATATGAAAAGTGTACAAACACATCAAAGAATATTCATGTGTTAGAAAGGCCAAGTCAAAGTCCAGAACTAAATCCCATTGAGCATCTGTTGCAAGACTTGAAAATTGCTGTTCACACACACTCCCCATTTAATCTGGCTGATCTTGAGCTATTTTGTAAAGACGAATGGGCAAAAATCTTAGTGCCTCGTTGTACAAAATAGGTAAAGATAACCCGCAAGACTTGCAACTGTAACTGCAGCGAAAAGCGGCTCTCCAGAGTACTGATTCAGGGAGCCTGAATACAAATGCGCGCCACGTTTTTCAGATTTTTTTATTTTGAAAACTATGTATCATTTCCGTTCCACTTTACAATTATGTACTACATTGTGTTGGTCGATCACATAAAATATCAATTTAAAACATTTACGTTTGTGTTCATAAAGTGGGAAAATGGGACAAAGTTCAAGGGGTATGAGTACTTTTTCAAGGCACTGTATAATTTACAGTCTCACTATAATTTTATTCAGTAGCACACAGACCTCAGCCAAATAAAGTAAGGGTTTTGTAAATAGCTTGTCACTGTAACACTAATTATCTGCCCCAGTACTGCATTTTAAAATGAAAGAAAAAAATGCAACTGCCGTTATAGGTGGCCTAAGAACTTGCATTACAGTACATAAAGGAAAAAACTCAAAGATGCACTTTTCTATATTCGCATTATGTAACCATCACCAACACACAGGTAATTATGGAAAATACAGGACTAATAGAGATAATGAACCCACAAAGGAAATAAATTCATGGGTTTATCGAAGGAAACTTATGAGGATGTAAGAGGAAAGAACCTAAGGAGACAGGGAGCCTACCTGAGGTTGGGTATGCTGAACAGGAGTTAGTTGGTTATGGGGTAGGTCAGCTGTGTTCAGAGCAGCTGGGAGGAGGGCGGAGCTAAAAGGCAGGAAGGTAGCTGGGTGAGGCGGAAGGGTAGCCGGAAGAAGCAGAGACTGCAGAGTTTGAATAGACCCCTCCGCTCCAGGCGGGAGGGGAAGGCCCTGGGTGACTTCCAGAAGCCCCGGCCCGTGTAGAGTTGACTGATCCAGGAGAGCAGCAGCCTTGTCCAGGGTGAGGCCCTCTAAAGTGGCGGGGAGCTGTGGCGGCTGCTGAAGAGGAACCTCCAGGCTGACTTGACCCAGCTGACTCAGTCCAGATAGGGGTAACAGTGGCGCCTGGTGTTGCCCAAACAGCAAGGAAGCCATAAGCAGAGCTTGAAGACTTGGTTTTTCTGTGAGCCCCAAATCAGGTTCTTGTCCTGTGGCAGAGGCTGAGACTGGAGGTGGGATTGGGTTCAGAAGACCCAAAAGACTCAGAGGCAAGTCCCCTTGCACACCACTTAACAGGGGCAACAACGGAAAGAGAGGATTGCTGTTCATTTGTTGCTGCTTCTGTTGCTGATCCTGGCTTTGCTGCTGCGTCTCCGGTTGTATCAGTAATGGCTGCTGCTCTGCAAGATTTTGTGTTGCAGCGGTGGCAGGAGGTACATGTGCATTTTGCCCACCCAACCACAGCCCTCCGAGGTGTAACGAGGACAGGACTGTAGGGTCCAGGATGGATGGCAGGCCTCCTGAGGAAGACAGCAGCTGAAGCAGCTGATCTTGGTTCATGAACGGGAAGGCCTCTGCCAAGGGCAGAGGAGCAGTCGAGTCGCTCAGAGCTGAAGGTGTCTGAGGACTGTCATCCCCGAGCTGAGAGGAGGCGACGACTTCTGGGCTGGTGGGTGTGGGAGGTTTTGTTGATGTGGAGCTCTTAACGTCCAAACGTCCAGATTCACCGGATCCTGGAAAACAACAGCAAAAACATCGTCATCTCTGTGTAAATGGCCTTAATCAGTTGCATCAGGTTGTCTCAGAAATACTGGGGAACTACGATGAAATAATGTGTAACAACATTAATGGTGCATTACCATTAAAAAGTGTAATTATTGTTAATACGGTATTTGGTGTCTCTGAGAGTAGCAGCTGTCTAAACGGCTGTAAAGCCAGCACCTCTTTGCAGTCTGCAGGAACATTAGCGATAGCATCGGCAGCTCGCAGCATCAAACAAGTTGTTATCGATATGCTCCCGCCGCGCGCAAAACTCATTAATGGTGACGTACACACAAGCGGCATGTACACAGATTAGAGCGTTGACGTCACTGATATGTCTTTGTTTAGCGTGTTTGCAGATAGCATCATCACAGACTGCCTTGGCGTGTGATAATATTGGCATGTCGGCTTTTCATCACATCATTGCAGATGTGTTCAAGTCGTTCTTTTTCAGTGTGTTTGGCTAATTTGCTGGTATGTTGTAACTATTTAGAAATTTGGAATTTCCGGTTGTATTACTCGCTAGTCCATACAGCAAACCTTCCTGTTTACATTCTCATGACCAATCAAAGGGGAGAACGATGTCATGTGGTTTGTTTTGATCCATTTTGGTCTGCTCGGTGGGTGGTTATTGTTTACAAACCATAAACTGATTCGGCCAGGAGAAGGTGAATTCGAGGTGAACTATGGGTCTTAAAGCAAAGTTTCTTACATTTCTATTGTGCAAAAAGTGTATAGGGTTGCTGTTTATATTTGTATGTTTGCATGCAGAATAGTCTGTTGCAATGTTTTGAGTGAATGCCATTTTTCCCATTTATTTTAGCAAGATCACAGTGGTACGGATAAACGTGATCATTCTGTAATCGTAATATGTCGATATGCAATTGCGGGTGTAAATATGTATGTACCCATTACGTTTGAATGTTTACATGTTTTATAAATTGACACAAATGTGTTTTTACTTTGTCATTATGGGCTATTTTATGCATTTTATTTTTTTCTCTCCAAGAAAACGACTCAAATCAGCTTTACAATAAGTCTGTAACATAGCAAAATGTGGAAGATGTGAAAGGGTGTGGAACACTTTCCGGTGGCACTGTAAATCCTGCACAAATGACTCACCTGCGGTGTGATTTTCTTGGGAAGACATCGCTACATCTGTTGTATGGTCAGCTAAGCTGCCTTCCTCCTGCCGTACAGTTGATGATGCTGCAAGAAGGGCTAGAACATGGTTGCTAAGATCAAGAGGCTTTGGCGAGGTGGATAACGCCACAGAAACACTGCCTTGTGAGTGACACAGGTCTGATGTGGACGAGCCATTACTGATCGTGCTCTGTGGCGATGCTTCCGGTGAAAGTACCCGGGAAACAGTGTCAGTTGTTGGAATGTGATTCTCCGTTGGATGATGCCCGTCTAGAGGAGTAGGTGTTACATGTACAAATGGGCTGCTGCTGTTGTGTAAAGCTAAATTTGAGCGCGACAGTATTGAGGAAGTAGGAGAATGTCTTTGTAGAGGACTTAGTCTGACAGACTGAGATTGTGACTGCACTGATCTGAAATGAGAGGAGGTACGAGGGGGAGAAAGCATCTCTGGAACCAACGGTATTGTGTTAGTGTTACTGGTTCGGCACGGTGACGGAGACTGCGGGTGGTTGCCACTGGATTGAGGGCTAACCGAACAGGGTGGTAGTGAGGGGTTCGGCGTCTTAGTGTGTCCACCTCCTTCAACAGACAAAGATCCCAAATGTGCTGTAGCAGGGTTGGAAGCAGAGGCTGTGGCCTGAGCATTTTGTACACTGAGTAAGTGCAACAGAGCAGAGAGGGGCTGGGTTGGAGGATCCAAGCTAAGGGACGTCGGTGCCAAGCCTGTAGTGATATCCACGGATTCTCCCTGTCGAGGAGGTCCAGAAAGATGTGCTGTCTGTTTGGAAGTCAGGAACTTGGATGTTGGCACCGGTGGCAGATGATGATGGTGCTCGGACGTGACACTAATCTGCACATCTGAGGTAGAGGAAGAGCGAGGGAAAGTCCAAGATGATAGGTTCATAGCAGTAGCAGAACCAGAGTCCCCAGGAGGGGTCTTCTGTGGCCCATTGGTGAGCTGCTGGGTGTCTCTGATCATGCTGAGAACAGTGGGAGATCGCCGTCGCCTCTTCCTGTGCGACGAATTTTGCTCTGTTTTGGGAGGCAATTGGGGCAAGGCAGAAGCCAGGGACTGTGCCAGGGACTGGGGTGAAGGAAAGAGGACAGAAGAGGCTGCTGCCAGCGAGCGATAGTGAGACCTAGAGGCAGCAATGGGGGAGGAAAGGTGGCTGTTTTTTAAAGTGCTGTTTGTTACATTTGTTGACTGTTTTTGCTGTGCCTCTGTCAAGATTTCCAGGGAAGAGGACACACTTGTTTGGCTACAAGCTACATTTGAGCTCTGGCCCTGGGTTACCTGGCTAGCCAGCTGAGCCTTAGCAGCCGCAGAGAGCAGACTACTGGCAGGAAAAGAAGTTGAGGGTGGCAGCTGGCCCTGGTGACTGTTGTGATTCAAAAACGGCCCCAGAGTTGCGCTGGACATCCCCACAGAGTTCAATCCAAAACCTGGTGCTACTGTGCTGGGACTAGCTGTACTCTTCGAGGGTTTCAGAAGCTGAGCATTAGGATTGTGACTGCTTTGGTTGGTCAGTATGTTGGGGTTTGTGAGGTGGTTATTCGTGCTACTGTTGCCAGAATTCTTAAACTGTTCCAAGATGTCTTCCAGCTTGAACTTGAAGATGTGGGGGCTAGGGTTTGGCGAACCACAAAGAAGAGGGGAGTGTGGAGAGGAAGAGCAGGACTTTTTCCTCCGTGACAAATTACTTGCCGTTAGTCCTTCGGCAGCTGAATTTGAGCTTCCACCCTGATCAGAGGCATGAGAGGGGGAGGCCGAAAGGTGATGGGACCGCTGATGAGGAGACACACAATTCATGTTGTGGACAGAGGGAGAGCGGATGGGAGAAGGGGAGAGGGCAGATCCTCCCCCTACCGCCCCATGTGGATGCTGTGCTTGATTTTGTGATACTCTTCCTCCGATGACGAAGCTTTTAGGAGAGGAGCAAGGAGGTGAAGATAGGGGCCTTACGAGAGGCGAAGCAGGAGTTTCAGGGGTTAGGGGCATTTTTTGACTTTCACTGACATTTTGAGGGGTGGGAGTACAGGGTGACCTTTGGGCAACATGGTAAGCAGGGAATGGGGGGCTGTTGGAAGTCTGAGGAAGAGGAGGGTGATGAGGCCTTCGCAAAGCATCAAGGGGATGATGAGAGTGTGTGCCTGTGTGAGGACCTGGGGAGGAACCATTAAAAGGATAAATAAACTTGTGAGAGGAATTGGGGCTGGCGCAAGGGATAGGGTGGGCACTATTCTGAGGTCGTGCAGGAGCCGGATGAAATTTGGGATGGTAAATGCCCCAGTCCTCTTCTTCCCGCTCAACAAGTGCTTTCTTTGGGTTGGAATTGCCCACTCCCTTGCTCGCCTCTGTTGGGGGGACAACACAAAAACATTTGATGGTTGAAAATGTGAAAAGATATTGTTGCTTTCTCATGACAACCTCCTAAGATCATTTGATGACTATTTTAACTTTCCAGATTCAGAAACTATCAAATGAATCCCTGTTCACTTTGTCTTAAAGTTGAGCAAAGACTTTCAAGACAGGCCCATCATGCTTTTGTTTTGATCAAGTCTTGACACCCTTGGATAAATAAACTTTGTTTCCAGCATAGGTTTATTTTCTCTGAACAGAGGTGATCGAGGCATCCAGTCAAAATCGGGTGACTAACTTAGCAATTGAACAGATTTTTGTCAATTTCACTGTAAACACAAAAATTAAGATGGTCATCCTGTACTGTCCCGCTCAAGGCGTGAACCCACATTACCACCGGGTTGCGAGTCGAATGCGCTAGCGAGCAGGCTAAGAGCCCGGTCTGCTAACGCACCTGCTGCCGCTACTCTTAAGGTTAATAAGGAGTGAGGTTTGGCTAACATACTTTGTATCCGTTACACATACTGCACAGACTCCGTTTACTGAACTCAGCTCACAAGTGACCTGTGTTATGGTAACAGTGGCCTCTTCAGCATGTCATCCTCACACCTCGCTCTCCAGGCATAACAAATCGATTCAACTCAATCCTAATGTTACACTAATGTAGCAGTTGGATTAAGTGGAGGTTGATTGTTCTTGCCTGTACAGTGCATAAGAGAAATGCACTGCTGTGGTACCGTAACAGGACGCTTCATTAGTGGAGAAATGGAGCCAAGAATACCTGAGACAATGACAAAATAGAGATCTATTCTACTCCACTCGGTAGGCCTCACCGGGGTGATGAAGTTGAGCAAAGGGCAGCTGTGACGCCTGCATACTGCGACACAGAGCGGCCATTGCCACCACTTTCCTGCGATGATTGCACAGTTTGGTCATGTCCTGCTCTGCTTTGCCTAAAGGCTGCTTGTGCTGCTCCACCTTCACCCCCACAGTAAAGTTGAAAACCTGTTGGAAGTGAAAACAGACCATGTTGTTGTACTGACACTGAATAATATATTCTTTTGAGAGTTGAATAACATTTCAAGTGTCTGAACAGGTCAAAGCATACTGTATAGAAAACATTCCAATGAGTTAGATGGACCACATAAGATGGACCACGATAAATCCATCCATCCATCCATCCATCCATTTTTTTGAACCGCTTCTCCTCACTAGGGTCGCGGGTGTGCTGGAGCCTATCACAGCTATCATCGGTCAGGAGGCGGGGTACACCCTGAACTGGTTGCCAGCCAATCGCAGGGCACACATAAACAAACAACCATTCACACCTACGGACAATTTAGAGTTTTCAATTAACCTACCTTGCATGTTTTCGGGATGTGGGAGGAAACCGGAGTGCCCGGAGAAAACTCCACACAGGCGGGGCCAGGGATTGAACCCCCGGTCCTCAGAACTGTGAGGCTGACGCTCTAACCAGTCGGCCACCGTGCCGCCCACGATAAATCCATCGGAAATAATTCAATGTTAAGTTTGTTACCCTTTTCTGGTCATGATACTGACTTTTAATATATACCGCTCAAAAAATAAAGGGGGCGGCTCCTCCCTACTCCCCCACTCGGTGCCGAATTGAAGCCTTTTACGAAGCGGAGGGAAAAGCAAACTTACTACTGTACTCTTCTTAACTGGACAAGTTGATGTACCGCACTTGTGATTGACTCGGAGTTGCACCATAATGTGTTTCCTAATGTTTTTTTGAGTAGTTCACATAAGAACTACTCCAAAAACATCGGCTGGCAAAGGAGAGTGCATGGCGGCCAGGTGGTGTATGTCAGGTGTGTTGATTCAGATTAATATATGAGAATAAATATATTTTTCTTTTATCTACTTTTCTTTTATCCTATGTCATCCTGTGAGGGAAATTCTTTCTTTGCTTAAAGGGACTGCAAGAGTGCTCAAGAAGCAGACCACTAACTCTTATTTATTTTCACAGACTGAGCTACATGTGATCACTTTTTTTCACTTTGTCCATTCTCACCAAATACAAGATACCACAAGCAAGCAAACAGATTCACCTTGTTGATGACAAGTGGACACTCCAGACCACATTTGCAGGTGCCATCAGTCAACAGATAGGTCTTCACCTCATCCAGGGAGGACAGAGAAGTGCCACTGGGACTGCAAAAACAAAGGCAAATGCACATTTATGTATCTAGTCGCGATTTACAACAGGGATGACTTTAGTGGTTTGAGTGGGACCTAAGGTGTATTCCAGGAAGCAGGTTACATGAAAACTAGGAGGAAGTTAACCCTGAGGTAAGCTCAAATTACATCTAATGAGTAATTAGATGACATTTCAGTTTCCAAAGGTGATGTGGATGGGACACATACATCAGAATGTCTTTCTGTTGGCTGAGTATTTTTTTGTTTTTTCACTACCAATTTAAAAGGCAGTTAAATGTTACGTCACTGCATTTAAAGTTCTGCATTCGCTCGTGCATCGAATACGTTCCTTTTGCTGCTGCAACAGTTACTAAATTTTACACAGGGTGCTTATGTAACTGGAAAGGCACTGAGTTGAGTGCAGACCTCCGCCAGGGTGCCAATTAAAAAAGAAAGGTTTAAAACTAAATTGAGATATGTTGATGTTCTAAAATTGCTGAAAAACATGAAATAAAATATGTAACACCTGTGTGCTTATCAGCACATTTGCATGTCATAGTACATCACTGCATGACTAAAGCTTTCCTGATTTCCAATTGTTCTGTGAAGAGTATTTCTACTGTGCAAGGTGATATAATAAATAACTGGTGAGAGGAAGGATTGCATTAATTGCAGATTGGCTCAGAAGTATAATTCTATATTTTTCATGATTTTGTTTGATTACTAAATATATATTTATTCATATATATTAATCTGAATCACCACACCTGACATACACCACCTGGCCGCCATGCACTCTCCTTTGCCAGCCGATGGGGACGTGTATGGCAGCGGTGACCACCCCGTCCTTGTCCCCACTGCCAGTGTCACTTCCTCCCATCATTCTGTAGCTGCAGCCTGCCAGCGGCTTGAAATACACACAAAAGAAATCTTCACTTCAATCATTACAGAGATTACCAAATTAAACAATCCAATATATTTTAGGGATGTTTCCAGAACGGATTCTGGTTCTTTTACAGGAACCTGTCAAATTTAACAACAACTTTGTTTTTTTGTTTGACTCAAGTTTGAGGGCATTGAACTGTCATGAGGCATATACAGTGGGTACGGAAAGTTTTTAGACCCCCTTAAATGTTTCACTTTTTTATACTGCAGCCATTTGCTAAAATCATTTAAGTTGGGTTTTTTTTTCCACAATGTACACACAGCACCCCATAGTGACGAACGGAATTGCTGACATTTTTGCAGATTCATTAAAAAAAAATAAAATAAATGAAATATCACACAGCCACGAGTATTCAGACCCTTTGTTCAGTATTTAGTAGACGCACCCTTTTGAGCTAATACAGCCATGAGTCTTTTCGGGAACGATGCAACGAGCTTTTCACACCTGGATTTGGGGATCATCTGCCATTCACCCTCGCAGATCCTCTCCAATTCTGTCAGGTTGGATGGTGAACGTTGGTGGGCAGCCATTTTCAGGTCTTTCCAGAGATGCTCAATTGGGTTGAAGTCAGGGCTCTGGCCGGGCCATTCAAGAACAGTCACGGAGTTGTTCTGAAGCCACTCCTTTGTCATTTTAGTTGTGTGCTTAGGGTCATTGTCTTGTTGGAAGGTGAACCTTCGGACCGGTCTTCGGTTTTGAGCGCTCTGGAGAAGGTTTTGGTCCAGGATATCCACGTACTTGGCCGCATTCATCTTTTCTTCGATTGCAACCGGTCGTCCTGTCCCTGCAGCTGAAAAACACCCCCACAGAGTGATGCTGCCACCACCGTGCTTCACTGTTGGGATTGTATTGGACAGGTGATGAGCAGTGCCCGGTTTTCTCCACACATGTCGCTTAGAATTAAGACCAACAATTTCTATCTTGGTCTCATCTAACCAGAGAATCTTATTTCTCACCATCTCGGAGTCCCTCAGGTGTTTTTTAGCTGACTCCACACGGGCTCTCATGTGTTTCGTACTGAGGAGAGGCTTCCGTCGTGCCACTCTGCCATAAAGCCCCGACTGGTGGAGGTCTGCCGTGATGGTTGACTTTCTACAACTTTCTCCCATCTCCCGACTGCATCTTTGGAGCTCAGCAACAGTGATCTTTGGGTTCTTCTTTACTTCTCTCACAAAGGCTCTTCTCTCCCGATTGCGCAGTTTGCCGGAAGGCCAGCTCTAAGAAGCGTTCCGGTGATCCCAAACGTCTTCCATTTCAGGATTATGGAGGCCACTGTGGCCTCCATAAGACAGACATTTTTTTGTAACTTTGGCCAGATCTGTGCCTTGCCACAATTCTGTCTCTGAGATCTTCAGGCAGTTCCTTTGACCTCGTGATTCTCATTTGCTTTGACATGCACTGTGAGCTGTAAAGTCTTATCCAGACAGGGGTGTGGCTTTCCTAATCAGGTCCAATCAGTATAATCAGACACAGCTGGACTCCAATGAAGGTGTAGAAGCATCTTAAGGATGATCAGAAGAAATGGACAGCACCAAAGTTCAATATATGAGTGTCACAGCAAAGCGTCTGAATACTTATGGCTGTGTGATATTTCACTTTTTCTTTTTTAATAACTCAGCAAAAATTTCAACACTTCCCTTTTTTCTATCAATATGGGGTGTTGTCCATCCATCTATCCATTTTCTACCGCTTATCCGAGGTCGGGTCGCGGGGGCAATAGCTTTAGCAGGGACGCCCAGACTTCCCTCTCCCCAGCCACTTCACCCCTCTCTAAGGGAGAGCCCGGACACCCTGCGGAGCAAACTCATTTCGGCTGCTCGTATCCGGGATCTTCTTCTTTCGGAAGAACAAGATCTCACCTATGGTCACGACCCACAGCTCGTGACCATAGATGAGGATAGGAACGTAGATCGACCGGTAAATCGAGAACTTCGCCTTTCACCTTAGCTCCTTCTTTACCACGACGGACCGAAACAAAGTCCGCATCACTGCAGACGCCGCACCGATCCGCCTGTCGATCTCCCGTTCCATTCGTCCCTCGCTCGTGAACAAGACCCCGAGATACTTGAACTCCTCCACTTGGGGTAGGATCTCATCCCCGACCCGGAGAGGGCACGCCACCGTTTTCCGACCGAGGACCACGGTCTCAGATTTGGAGGTGCCGATTCTCATCCCAGCCGCTTCACACTCAGCTGCTCCAGTGAGAGTTGGAGGTCACGGCTCGATGAAGCCAACAGAACCACATCGTCTGCAAAAAGCAGAGATGCAATACCGAGGCCACCAAACCGGACCCCCTCGACGCCTCGGCTGCGCTTAGAAATTCTGTCCATAAAAGTTATGAACAGAATGGGTGACAAAGGGCAGCCTTGGCGGAGTCCAACCCTCATCGGAAACGAGTCCGACTTACTGCCGGATATGCGGACCAAACTCTGACTCCGGTCGTACAGGGACCGAACTGCCCGTATCAGGGTGTTGTGTGTATATTAATGAGGAAACAAATAAACTTAAATTATTTTAACAAAGGGATGCAATATAAAAAAAAGTGAAAAATGTAAGGGGTCTGAAAACTTTACATACCCACTGTATATCATGAGCTACTGAGGCATCCTTTTTGCCAGCATAAAAGGCTTAGCTCATAAGAACGTAAGATAATAAAATGCCATGAAGTAAGAGGACTCATTTAAACCACAAGGAATATACGTCCAGCCAGGTACAGAAAACCACCGCTATTCACGGGGGATAGGAACCGAGCCGTGCCACAAAATCGGAATTGACACCCCGACGAAAATGTTGACAATTGCCTATATAAATAGTTTAAACTATAAATATACCGGAAACTATGATTCTGAATCACTTTCAAACTCATCTCACAACATTAACCTTAAAAATAAATGGCAAACAAGTGGCGTGAAAAAGTGTCCCCTTCCTGAGTTCAGATTTTTTTTTTTTTCTCTACGGAAGCTTATTGCATTCACTGTTATTGCATTCATTGTTTTTTGGAATATTTTTTTCTGTTTTTCTGACTGACTATTTTTCACAGTTTTTATGTCTAATTCCCCCGCCCCTTTTTTCCCCCTATTTTTCTGACAATTTTTTTTCTAAATGACTGATAACAATACCATCTATGTGACTCAAAGACAGGCGTATCTCCCAGTGTCTTAAACCCATATCAAAATAAAACTTGATCAAACTAAATAAGCCGGTCATGTTGCTTACTACGGAGTCCGCAAAGAGTCACTTGCAGTTCGCAGGTTCTCGCGCGAGTTCGATGTGTCCCGACAACTCCGAAAAAATTTGTCAGAAAAACACGTGGAGAAAAAAAAAAAAAAAAAAAGTCAGAAAAACAGAAAATAAATACTCTGAAAAACAGAAAAGAATATTCAAAAAAACAAAGCCCTCAAAATAATTACTCAGAAAAACAGTTTTTTTTGTTTTTTTTTTAATCCAAGTGAATGCAATAGGCTTCCGTATTTGTCACGCTCAGACGTTTCCCATCAATCAATCAATCAATTTAAATATTAGTCAAAGACAACAAGTAAACACAAAATGCCGTGAAAAAAAAATCCAAACCGACACGGCCCTGTGTGGAAAAAGTGACCCAGGCCTAATAATGCCACACCTGTTCTCAAACAAGAAATCATTTAAATAGGACCAGCCTGACAAAGTGAAGTCGACAAAATGCAGCGATCTAAAGAAATTCAGGAACAAATGAGAAATAAAGTAATTGACATCTATCAGTGTGGAAAAGGTTATAAAGCCACTTCTAAAGCTTTGAAACTCCAGCGAACCACAATGACAGCAATTATCCACAAACAGTGGTGAACCTTCCCAGGAGTGGGCCGGCTGACCAAAATGACCCCAAGAGCGCAGCAACGACTCATCTAAGAGGTCACAAAAGACCCGACAACAACATCTAAAGAACTGCAGGCCTCACTTGCCTCAGGTAAGGTCAGCGTTCATGACTTCATCATAAGAAAAAGACTGGACAAAAACAGCCTGCATGGCAGAGTTCCAAGACGAAAACCACTGCTGAGCAAAAAGAACATTAAGGCATGTCTCAATTTTTCCAGAAGACATCTTGATGATCCCCAAGACTTTAGGGAAAATTCTGTGTGCTCTGATAAGACAAAAGTTGTACTTTCTGGAAGCTGTGTGTCCCATTACATCTGGTAAAAGTAACACCGCATTTCAGAAAAAGAACATCATACCGACAGTAAAATATGGCGGTGGGAGTGGGATGGTCTGGGGCTGTTTTGCTACTTCAGGACTTGGAAGACTTGCTGTGATAAATGGAACCATGAATTCTGCCGTCTACCAAAAAATCCTGACGGACAATGTCCGGCCATCTGTTTGTGACCCAAGCTGAAGCGAACTTGGGTTCTGCAGCAGGACAATGAGCCCAAAAGCACCAGCAGGTCCACCTCTAAATGGCTGAAGAAAAACAAAATGAATTGTCAAAAAATAAATCAATAAATAGAACAAAACTGTACCTGCATTACCAAATAACTTGTAACCTTTTATTGCTCAGTCACTATGTTTTTATGTCTCCAAAGTGTTCTCTGTCAATTGACTGTCTGTTGTCGTACGAGAACAGCTCCAACTGCCGGAGACAAATTCCTTGTGTTTTTTTGACATGCTTGGCAAATAAAGATGATTCTGACTCTGTAGGTTTGCATTTTGTCCTCCCTTAATAATATATATTTTTTAAACTGCATTGTGTTTACTTGTGTTGTCTTTGACTAATATTGAATTTTTTTTGATGATGGGAAACATTTAAGTGTGACAAACATGCAGAAAAATAAGAAATCAGGAAGGGGGCAAACACTTTCACACCACTATACACATGGAAAAATGTCACTTTTGCCAACAACCTAGGCTAAACTTAGCTCCTCCCTGAAATACAGATCTTAGAAGCCAAGCTGTATCACTTTAATACTTCCTTGACGCCAATTACTACTTCCCTTTTAGCCAGGGCCTTGGCGCCATCTTGTGACAATTTGGTGTGTTAGAGAAAGAGCCAAAAAATAAGATGATATTCTGTGATTAGGTGCGTTTTTCAACAAATACTGGGCTTGAGACTGCAACCAAAATGGTGACATATGCAACCTTTTTGAGTGTGCTCGCGAGTGACTATTTCATGTGGTCGCACTTGCGCGAGCGCTTGTTCTAATGCTCCCACAAGAGAAGAGCATCGTCTCTTTATGATGAATGGCCGGAACGGGCGCGCGTGGCCCACTTGCCACGGCTGCGAGCGAGATGAAGTAACTCGTTGCTCGCACGCTGAGCGGCCCCCTCGATGGCATTGTGCAA
Organism: Phycodurus eques; assembly: GCF_024500275.1. NCBI lineage: Eukaryota > Metazoa > Chordata > Actinopteri > Syngnathiformes > Syngnathidae > Phycodurus > Phycodurus eques. Next base: position 1,210,105 of record NC_084525.1, on the reverse strand, counting down.
TGGCCTGCCATATCTGTAAAATATGTATGTATTTGTGAACAACTCAAGTTGAACAAGTACGCTGCGGTATGCCCGTACACACCCAAGCGAAGAGGGACAATCTTGGAACGGGAACAAAAGGCGATTTGGAACCGCTTTAACAGTGCAACAACAACGTGTGGCTGTCAGCGGCCGTCGCAAAGGGATCCCTTACCAGCGGCGCTGGCTGGTGCCCCACCTCCGACAGACGGCTGATATTGGGCTATATCAACAGCACAACTCTGAACAGACAGTTTGTCCTAGTCCCACAAAGGCACACAAAAGGTGACTGCACATTAGCATTAGTTAAACAGCAGAACCACTAATAAACAAGTTGATACAAAACAATATACAGCGGACCCTCGATAGAACGGACTAATAGGGACGGGTCGTCCGATATAGCCGATTGTCCGTTACATCGAAGCACTTTATTTGGATGCCATATGCACCTATGTTACAGTACAAAATTATTGTTTTGTAGGTTTTTTTGTGGCCTAAAACGCCAAGGACTGTATAGAGTTGTTCTTGATAAATATTTATATAAAAAAAAAAAAAAAAAAAAAAAAGATTGGAAATTTCACATTTTATCCAAACTTAGCACACCGGTGTGCTCGGTCATCGTTAGATGGTTGAGGTACAGTACTCATCATAGGCGAGTCGATTTCATGAGCTGCGAAGAATTAGTGCGCTTCCTAACTCCAAATCCATTGCCAAAGGCGAACAGTTTAACAAAAACTCTGTTAGTGTACCAAAAATACCATGTTCCAGACTCCAAAGTGTTCTGTGTTCCACAGAGCCACGGCGCTTGCTCTCTGCCAGGGCTCTACGTACAATAGACCATCAATATAACCATCATCACGTGGCCGCCTCATTAATGCCCCACATTTCAATATGGCCACCAAATAGGCATGGGAGACACATCTTTTGGAATTGGATCTAGTCATAATGTATATCTGCGAGCCGGAACTACGTCAGTTCCATTCTCTGCCTGCTTTGCGCCAGAGCGCCAGTAAACAACAGGGGCCAATTCTGGAACTAAGAGAGTTTCTCAACGGCAGTTTAAGTGACAAATGGAAACTATTTTGGACACATTGTTCAGTACCGATGGTCCGTTTTATCCGATATGCTTTATATCGGAGTCCGTTTTAGAGGTTTCACTGTATACCTGTTTAAATTTACTTACACAGAAGAGTTATATGCCATTATTAACCATCTCGCAAGAAGTTAGCCCTGGCAAAATACATTTCTTTTAGTGGGGCTTCACTTTTAAGAGCTGCCCACTGTGTGCGTGGTGGGGGGTTCGTAGAGCATTGTACTCAGGTTGAAGTGGCCATTCCAACCAGACTTTGGATTTTGACAGATTGTCATTTTTGGTAAATCCTGTAATGTTGCCACTTTAAGTAATAATAAAACTAAAAGTCCCTTTGGTTTTTGAAGAAAACATCCGACAGATGGGTGCATTCAGAGCATATAAAGCACAAAATCCAATATAAATTTGTTTTCAAAGAGTCATCTTTCTCATCAATGCTAGACTCTCCATCAAATTGAGGTTGAAAATATTCAAAGTACTCTTAAAAGGATTGCTTTAAGTCATCTTGCTAACAGGCAGGAATATAAACAGATGTTGGGAAAACCCATCATATCTTAAATCTGGTGTATAAAAAAAACCTGGTCCTTTTAACTGAAAGAAAATCCCAGTATAATTTTTTACACAAAAATAAACTCAGCCATACATTAACCAGTAATACCAATGAAATATTTGTTTAAAAAACACTTTTGGTTAATGATCAAAGAAGCCCAACACTGTCATTTCAGGCGGCGTAGTTCTTTCTCTGTCCAATCATTGGTTACTTTCCACTGTCTGCAAAGGTTTTACGATGTTGACAGTTTGAGCTTACGTTACGATTCTGACGGAATGGCTAATGTCTACTTTGGAGGTTCCATTATAGTATCTGAATTATAAGATCAATATAACAAAAATAAGCAGACCTTGTCATCTTTGGGAAGCCAGGCTCGGGTTTGGCTAGGGTATCGACTGCCTGATGAACATGCTGGTGGGTTAGAAGCAGGCAGACTGCCAGTTGACCTGACTCGATGTCCAAAGTGTCCCCAACAACCAGACCGATCCTCTGCTCAGAAGGATGAACGCCGCAGATGTTTATTCAGTTCCCATCCGAGGAGGAGCTGATTTGAGGATGATGAGGAGCCTGGAACACAAATGTGGAGGTGGATTACGTAATATGGGAAGTCCCACAGTAGCAGAGCATTTAGAAGAATTATAGATGTACGATTTATTCAAGTCAGAGATATTTAGATGAAATGTACTTTCTTCACAAAGTGAATAACATCAGTTCATCACATGCTGCCACTACTTTAAAGTGGGAGGGTGTGTTTAAAAAAAAAAAAAAAAAAAAGGGCCTCTTTTAATGGGTGTCCAGCTGCATAAATAAAGTGAATTTACAACTACTAGAGTACACGCTTTAACAAAGCAAGCCCGGCTTAAAAGGTCAACCAAACGGAATGCTGTAACGACGAAGTCATAGATGTCTCAAGTGTCGAGTCGCGGTAGAAGAAATGCACAAACTCCACGGTTGACACGGCAGGCTAAAATGCTAGGCTAAGAGCTAAGCTAGCAAGCGCGTCCACTTTGTAGTGTTGTCGTGACAGCTGTCAGGCGCACTAAACTCTTGCACATTAGCCAGCACAATATGCAACTAGGCCACAAACCACTTAGAAGTACGGCAAGTAGATCGCTCCTTAACGGACACAAAGGTTGCGGGGATCGGCGGGGGGAATTTATCCACCTTTCTCGGCGTCGGGCGAAGTTTGGAAGTGTTCCCTTCGCTGGCTCGCGGGAGGCGACCCAAGTTAGCTGGCTGGCTAATGAATGCTTTTTGACGGATGCGACGTTGACACAAACATAAAGAAACACTCCCACCGCGGCTCGCGTATTCGTGCGACGAGCGGCGGACGTGGGAGCAACGTCTGCGAGTTCAACGTACACACAAAGGGCAATAACGCCGCAATTTGACGGCGGCTAACGCTAGCGAGCGGAGAGGCTAGCGAAGCGGAGCTAGCTGGCTGAATTTACTTGATTTGGATTTTGGAGTGTCCCGACAAGAGTGGAGGCTGTCCCGCTGCCGGTGGACACTTGGCCAAGACGTTGCTTTCGTCTTTGTACTTCTAGGCCCTCTTCCTTGCAAATGTATTCCGATAACCATCGCGAGCCATGTAATCCCAAATTCACAGTTGCCTTGTTGTTGTTGTTTTTTTTAATTTTAGATTCCCAGTAAAAAAAAAAAATAAAAAAAAAATAATAATAATAATAATGGAGTTTTCCTGTCTGTCGCACATGCGCACTCCAAGCTCGAGTATTTACCCGACATGCAACGGGGCTTTGTCACCTTCCAGCCGGACATGATTCACGCTGTTAAAAATAATAACAGCGCTCCACGGTGAAGGGTTACATTTTTATAAATGTAACGATCATTCATCTGGATGTGTCATAAAATACAATGTTACTTGTTTTTTTTATTTCGTCATATTTTCATGACTTTCTATACGTTCATATTGCAGAATGTGGGCACTTTAACAAACCACGATGTACTTTATGATTATGTTTCCATGATTCTTCTCAGTAATTTATATTTTTAAAGTTTCGAAATAAAATAAAAATAAACAGCTCCAAACTGTCCAAAGAACAATTATAATGGCAGTACACGTCAAGCATTTTATAGACGGGGTGGCAAACTTGTTTCCATTGGGCCACATTTATTTTTTAAGACGGAGAGATGGGCTAATAAGCCATTTGTAGATCAGGTAAAATCAATAAATACAAAGGAAATGTATATGTCAAATCGTTTTAGTAATTCAATAATCCTATTTTTTTCAATTGTATTGTTTGTAGTTTTGTCGTTTGTAATTCATGTTTATAGCAACTGACTGGCAACACTGTTAGGGTAAAAACCCTATGACGTATCGAACGTAGCTTGGAGTTTTGCCTTGCCCACTCGGAGGGTTTCGATCGGGGGATGTCGTCGATCTTCATCAGCCGTGGCCCCGTGGAGCCCTTTGGCACTCTTTTTTTGATCAGATGGCCACACAAATGAACTTGGCTGGAGAGCGTGCAAATTCCACACAGTTAGGCCAGCGTCCGGGTTTAAACACTGAGGCGCATATACTAACCACTTGGCCGCTGTGCCGCGTGAACGATAAGCTGTCTACTTAAAACAAGCGAGGCGTCTTTGAGTCTTCTTCTCTTCGTAGGCCTCGTTGAGACTGTTCCCTCGCTCCAAATAACGCTCACAAAAGTCTCAAAAAGCCGAAGAAAAAGAGGTCAAAGGGCAGAGATAATGCTTCGATGCTCGCTGAAGTGACGCGTCGCGTGACATGACGCGCTGCAAGTGTTGCAATGAAGCCAAAGAAAAAGGAACACGGATGCAAATCCATGCAAACGGACTTCATCCGGATGCTTACTGGACGACACTAACGGATCATTGAGATTTGTTGTGGCGCTGAGTAGTGAAGATGCATATGTTTGCGAGTTTGGCTGCTAAAAAAAAAAAGCGTGGGCAAGGTGAAAGGGGACAGATGACGAAGACGGAGGGGTAGAGAACGTATCTTATTTCTCTTCGTCCTCGGGCCACAGTCTGAGGTCCCCAGCTGTCCCAAACAGTCAGCTTGACGCGTGAGTGCTCAGCGCGGCGTTTACATAAACACTCGTTCGCCGTCACGGTCGGCCGTCGGCCTGGGGAATCGTGATGGAAGTCACCTCGGGGAACTGAAGACACGCAAAGGCGGTCTTAGCATTAACCCGGCCGAGGCGTCGGTCGGTCATCCGGGTTATCGAACTCAGATCCAATGCCGCTGCCCGACTCATAGGCAGCAGCTGAAGGACTTCACTCGGGAACTCAACCAGCAATCTTTTTTTTCTGCTGTGACTTTCCACAAAAAGGTAGGCGTCACCCGCCTTTGGTTTTACACAACACAATTGTAGTTTCAAATCAGAAAATACGGTGCTCAGTGCTGTATTTATGTTTCAAATGCTGCGTCGCCACATATAATGCGATGGAATTACAAGATGGCTGCGTTACGAAGGGAAACCTTGCAACCACAAAAACTATTTTTGCCTCGATAGCGTCGCACCCACTTTTAGCTGTGATGCGATTCGATTTCAGTCGCCGAGAATAGTTGAGGTCAAGTGCACAAGAGCAGCGTGAAGCTATGGCTCTCGGAGAACTTGCATGTCCAATGAATAATAATGCATTTTTGTCCAGCGCAGTCATTGGTTGCTGCTTTCGAAAGTGACGTCGAGTGCTTTGAAATGTGCCTCGAAAGGAAATATATTAACATGTTCAAGTGTGCTAATCTCACAATTAATTGTGCTATATTGGATTATTATTCAGTTGATTTGACACATGAAAGGGAAAAAAAGACATTCAGACGTCGTGTGTTTGCAAGGCCAACAACTTAACCCCGATCGTTTGCAATCAGTCATTTGGGACAAATAAATAGTGTAGTAATAGTCATATAAATAACGCAAGATAGTGACTATTATTCTGATTATCCTACGAAGTGACACGTAAGAGGTTATCTACTATCCTCCCAGGTGGAGCAGCGCTGACAGAACCCAATGGACCGGTGAGTACTTCTCGGAATGACTTTCGGTTCTCATTTGTCTGCTGTCATTCACCTCACAAGAATATTTGAGGTCATCTATTTTGTTTGATTCCCGTTCATATTCGACGTTACACCGTACAATTCCCCTGTGTGAGGTAGCTAATCAATCTATGAATAAATGAAACCAACTATTGAAAGGAGCCTGCAAATTGGCTCGCAGGTAACAATCGTATCATCAGAGCGGCACACATCTTTAAGACAGAAGTTCCAATTTGAGGTTGACTATTTAGAATGCGAATATATATATATCGTACGTTCTGTCTGATCTGTCAGGGAAGATGACAAAAACTCCGTGGATATCCATGACAACCCTCCAGCTCCCGACAACGTTGTGAGGGAGGACGGAGACACGGTGAGCGGCGGGCTCGTACGTTGCCAAACCGACGTGGTCGACGGGGGCGCCCGCTCCAAAATAGTCGGGAACGCAAAAAAAAAACCAGAGAGAAAAAAAAGCACTGGCAGCGTTGTCGTGCCCGTTTCGAAGACCTTTATCAAATAAGACGTTCTGAAGAAAGGCGTTTCTTTATCAATATTAACATCCGGATAATCCGTGTCGTGTGAGCTCTAGGTGTACTTCATATATGAAGAGGAAGTGGAGGTTGAGGAGAAGGAACCAGAACCTCCAGAACCTGTCATCCGTGTCAATGACAAACCCCACAAGTTCAAGGACCACTACTGCAAGAAGCCCAAGTTCTGCGACGTCTGTGCCCGCATGATAGTCCGTATGTCGTGGCAAATAATCACAAATGGATCCTCTCCTTTCTGACTTGGAAGCTCCGCTGCGTCTCTAACATGCTCTTCCGATCTTACAGTGAACAATAAGTTCGCTCTGAGATGTAAAAACTGCAAGACCAACATCCACCATTCATGTCAGTCCTACGTGGAGTTCCAGAAGTGCTTTGGCAAAATAGTGAGTCTTTTTTTTTTTTTCAACACAAAACAATATACAGTGGAACCTCTGATTTGTTGGAATTTAGAATCCGATGTTTCTGTTAAAAAATAAAAAGGTGATTCAGACTTCGGCCTCGCTGAACTGGTCACCAGCTGATCGCCCCGATCGGCACATTCACACTTATGGACAATTTAGAGGGTTTCATTAACCTAACATGGATGTTTTTAAGAATGCGGGAGGAAGTTGGAGTACCCGCAGAAAAGTCACACGAGCACGGGGGAGAGATCGCGAACTCCGTACAGGAAGGTTGGCGCTGAGATTCGAACCCCGAACAGCACCGCGTCACAAGGTGGCGCAATTTCAAATCATTCCCAGGTGTCTTAATCATCCAAATCGTCCCAAGGGTCGACAATTATTTGGCTTCCCGAAATGAACCCATTCGAGGAGGGCTCGCCCGGTCTCGTGCAGGTAACCTAGCAACATACAGTACAGTACTTCTGGGCCAACCGCCGCGACAAGCCTGGGCGGTTCGAAGTGTGGCTGCGTACGCTGAACCCCGAATCTGAAAAAGCGAATGCAAGTTCTGTTTTCCCTTGTCGATGCAGCACATCGTCCCCAAGCCACCAAATGGCGCTTTCAATGACTTGTACTGTGCCGTAGATGCGTACGAGGCTCAATAGACACGTCGGCACGCACAAATAGCATGAAGCTTGTTGTGTAAACGAGTTATGTAACACGGGGGGGCAGAAATTCATCATGGCTCACTCACGGCCACATTTGGAGAAAAAGCAAGGTAGTCAAAGATTTACTTCCAGGGGTGTCAACCTCATTTTGGTCATGGGCCACATTGTCGTTACGGTTCCTCTCAGAGGGCCGTCGAAATGTTTCGTTGCCTCATTATATTATTATACAGTATACAGACAGCAAACTGACGGATAACTGTTTTGAAATCCGCAAGTTACCGTAAAAAGGGTTCTTGCAATATCTCAACGTTATTATTTAGGACATATGGCAATTTGAAATTTGGATTCGGATTTGATTTGATTCGGAATCGTGGAAGACACACGATTTTCTCTCGCGAGCCACATAAAATGATGTGGCGGGCCAGAGCCGGCCCCAGGGCCTTGACTTTGACATCGTTTCATTTGACTCATTTGTATGCGAGCATTTAAAAAGTCCCATTCGCATTACGTGCCCCCTTCAAGCCATCGCATCACATCTGAACTGTCACGCACATATCCAAACAAGTTCACTGCTGTATCACATAACTTTGTCTTTGCAAATCTGGTAGTCGCCTCAACTCGCGCAGAGAGACCGCGTGCCCGGGAGGCGAGTCTCTTCACAAAGCACGGCCCAACTGTGCCGTGCTCGTTCTGCTCTCCTGTTCTCGCTGTGCCTTGAGCAATACTTGACTGAGCAGCCGGGACGCGGACATTTCCTTCGCGGCCTTCAACTCCGTTTCCCTCTTCGCTGGTGCGGCTCTGCGAGGCATCCCGAAAGTGTCCGCGAAAAAGAAAAACACACTCAAGCCTTTAGATTCGCTGACATTCGCCTTCAGAGGTTCCACTATAAGTACCGTTCCGAGAGAATGTAAATATATTTAGTCTGCAATTACGACTGCGGTTATTTGTTAGTCAACTTCCACAATGAAATGACACTCGTGTCTCCGCAGCCTCCTGGTTTCCGACGGGCCTACAGTTCTCCTCTGTACAGCAGCGGCCAGCCAGATCCGAGTGGGTGTAACTGTAAAACATCTGGGACGTCGTCATCTGGAGAATTGTATTTCTGTCGCCAATATTGCTCTTCCGTCGTCAACCAGACAATCCAAATCGGAACGACCCGGTCTTTGACACTTTGAGGGTGGGGGTCATCATGGCCAATAAGGAGCGCAAAAAGAATGAAAACGACAAGAAAAATGTAAGCGCTGTTTTCAATCACATTCAGGAAATCTGTCATTTGTCCAACGCTGTCGCTGTTTTTCAATCAATTATTTACAAGTGGTAAAAAGGAAAACAACTTCTTTCCGCCCCCCCCCCAAAGATGCTGATGATGATGGAGGAAGAGGAAGATGAGAATCGACAGCCCAAAGAAAATGAGGATGGAGGAGAAGGTACAAAACAAAACCAAAAACAAAGGTCCCGGCTGAGGTCATATCAGACAAACGTTTTGTTTTTTCATAAAACGCAGCATTGAATTGATCATAGTCGCAAAATGTTAATGGAACGGGTGTGGCGTCTGGCGGTTACACAGGAAAGCCAGAAGAAAAGAAGGAGAAAGGAGGAGAAAAAGCAGATGACAAGGTAGAGAAAGCAGATTTGCTGGGACTTTGAACATTTGGAGTGTTCAGTGGGGAGTTTGCATTGTGGCAAGTGATTATTATAGTGAATAGAGAATCTGGGTCGGAATCCCGGGCGGTTTGGAACTCCTTTCTTCACGCCCACTTCGTCTCCTTGGCGTTCCCTGACCAAGCAGAAAAAGTTGTGTGTGATAGAATTTAGTTGATAGCGCACTATTATTTTCACATAACAGCATTCTTGCATCTGTGCTCTTTTAACAAAAGCAAAAAGGAACCTTCTCTCAGTCACACTACTACCTCGCTCTCTACCGCTTCAAGGCCATAGAAAAGGATGATCTGGACTTTCAGTAAGTATGACCGAAAACATTGAACGTGTTCCTTCTCAGATTCATTCATTTAAACCAGCGGTTCTTAACCAGGCTTTGTTCGGTGAGTCGGTTACCTTTGAAAGGTTTGCCCCAGATCTCTTTTTTTTGTGATCGCACAGTGCTGTGTGCCACCGTATACAGCCCAACGTGCGGGCCTCCTTGTTCTTTTGCTTCAGTCCACAAACATGGAACGCGCTGGCACTTCGCTCCCACTTGCTCAAAGGGGGCATGACGTAGCTACCTATTGTTCATATCTATCATGCTAACAGCAATAAACCAACGGGCGGGATAAGCATCGACGCTACCTCCTGGCGGGCCACTTCCAAATATGGACGAGCTTGCACGGGACGTATCTTGGCCAACAATTCTGTACGCCCCCCCAAAAAGGAGCACGCTTTGCCGTGGAAAAAGATATGAGAGTGGCGCTTGCTAAGGTGAAAGGCAACGGCAAGTCGTGCTAATTTAAATGCAGGCAATTTTCATTGAGTTACGGGTTGGCTTTTTGTGTCAAATGCATGTTTTGTCGGTTTTCTTCTTTGAACGGTGATTTTGTGTACAAAGGATGGTGAGTTCATTTTGTGTCGTCATAAAATATTGATCTGTTTTGAAATTGAGAAACAAAACAAAAATCCAAATGTATTTGTCCAATTAGTAAGGGTTCAACGCATTCATGTATGAAACTCGTGGGGTTCGGTACCGACAACGAGGTTCAGAACAACTCGTCGACACTCAGTTGAACGCTAAAATATGATGACATATCAATGTGCATACAAAACTTTTGTTTGTTTGGTATTAGCCCTGGTGATCGCATCACAGTCCTGGATGACTCCAATGAAGAGTGGTGGCGGGTGAGCTCAACCGCTCGTTTTCTGCTGCAATTGTCCGGATTAGCCCATCCCAGCTGACTTAAGGTCTCGTATTTTGCCACACCAACTTTGTCTGCTATTTGGAATGTAATATTGCCTCTACGGCGCCTCAGTGAGCATGTGAAATATGAATTGAAATCGTGCACGCGTTCCCGAGGCGCAGACGTTTTTCTGCCGTGAGGCTTGAAAGCGGGTCATTCGAATTTCTCGAGTTTATCTACCTCACTGCCTTCCTTTTCCGCTGTCAACGTAACAAACGCGTGTGCTCTCACAAGGGAGTGTTCTACACAGAGGCAACCAACCAGAGGAAAGGGGGCAGTCTTCGCCAAATATGGAAAAGGCGGACACAAAACTGGGTCAAACAGAAGTAGCTGTCACAGGGGCCTTTTCTGGACACTCGTATGAAAAAAAACAAAGTGTTTTGGGAAATGAAATTGACACATTTCGACTAAGTCCATGTTATGGAGTCACTCAAAATACGGGACCTTTGATACAAGAAGCGGGGTACACTCTGGACCGCTCGTCGGCCAACGGCAGGGCACAAACTGCACACAAGCAAGTATTCATATTCACCCCTATAGACAATTTAGACCATTTCTTTGAAGAACCTAACTTGCATGTTTTTTTTTTTTCTAACATTGACGGAGGACCCGTAAAAGCACGGGAAGAACATGCAAGTGAACCACTACGTCCCCATTCTGACCTTCATAATCCTCATAAAATAAAAGGAAAACATATATAAGGTCAACTGAAAATGAAGATAATGATCAAATGTGGCCTTTGCCAACAGGATTCACATGAAACGATAAGAGTTTACGTGACCTCCTGAAAAAAAAATGGTCATTAAAAAGAAATGAAATGCTCTTTTTTTCCCCAGGGAAAGATGGGAGAGAAGAGCGGCTATTTCCCCACCAACTACCTGATAAAAGTCCGTGCGTCAGAGAGGGTTTACAAGGTGACGCGCTCTTTTGTGGGGAACAGAGAGATGGGACAAATCACACTGAAGAAAGACCAGGTGAGAAAAGATTCCTTTCACGCGCTAGAGTGTTCGTCACCTGCCATCGTTTCGACCCTGTACGTCGGCACGTTGCTCGAGTGCTTGTCGTCGCCGGGCCACGGCGCCGTCGCTCTGCCTTTTCAGATTGTGGTGAAGAAAGGAGACGAGAAAGGCGGTTACTTGAAGGTCAGCACTGGACGCAAGCTGGGCTACTTCCCCTCTAATCTGCTGCAGGAGATCACTGTGATATAAGAAGAAAAAAAGGATACGTCGAAACACAAAGACAGAGTCTCAATGTTTCTCATTCCGGACGGCGACCTCTGTATTTTATACATTATCAAAAAGTGAGATGCAACTGCTCCACTCGGTGATTATGTGAATAATCCAATGAACGGCAATGACGCGTACTACCAGACACAATTAGGCACACCGAACATCTATCCGTTGTCTACACACCCCCTACCCTGTTCAGGGTCGTCCACCGCAGGCGTGGGCGAACCTTTCGGCTCAGGGGCCTCATTGACTTTGAAATTTTGAAGCCATTGTATTATGAATACTTATTAGATTGACTTTGAACGGAAACAACGTTGTTTTGTTGATCACCTTTTTTTGCCGTTGCATCGGAGTCTGTTGTTAGTTTTCTTGGGGCAATTCCCGGGTGTTCGTCACTGTTCTGTCGGAGTCTGTTCACACACAAACGTAGAGCCAAACACCACCAGCGGCTTCTGGATGTTTGGAAATGTGTCTGCCTAAAACTCATCCAGTCTGAGAGTCGAACTTCTCTTTGAAGACACTATCACGTTGGAGATCAAGCAGATCCGTCTGCATCCATATACATTTTGAAATGACATGATTCACTTCAGAAAAATGTAATAAAAGGAAGGAAAAGTTTGAACTTGTTTTTTTTCGATCTCAACACACGCCAGTCTCGACACATCTGAACAATCGAAGAAGGGTTCAAATGACACGGCGCCATCTTTAATAGACGCGCCCGTAAAATGCCGCCAATGAGGAACGAAGGTCTCAATTCATCCGGATACTCCGACCTCGCTCCTCCGTCGCATTTCTGTGGGATGAGAACGAGCATATAAAGACAGGAGCGAAGAGCGAGAAAGTCGCAAGTCGAGAAATGCGATGAGCCCATAGCACGGCCGGCCTGAAACGCACGCACTTGATTGGCTAAGCGGTATCACGTGGGATACCCAACTCGCATGTTGACCTTTCGTCAGCTACCCAAACCACTACAGTTAAAAATGCAAAAGCTGCACAAGTTAAAACAAAACTGTTGACTTGGATTTCATTACCTAAATTAGCGATGTTACGAGATATGCCGATTCTTCGAAGCGTGTGTCGGGCAATGAAGGGGGGCGGGGGGGGGGGGGGGGGGGGGTTATCGCTTCATTTATGGGCGGAGCCAGACGCGATGTCGTCCGAAGCCTCGCTGCCCGGCTGTCCCGCCGGCATCGGAACAGGTCCGATCACCAATCGTGACCGATTCGGGAAGCGCTTCGGTTTTTGCTGTGAGGTTGGACAGCAACATAAAAGCCCTCCTGCAGGCTCCATTCAATTGGTTTTGAATACAGCGTCAGCTCAGAGTTTGGATGAAGATTTTAGCGTTTGTAGAGGCTCCTCGAGTATGGAGAGTGTTTATTGCGTTTATAGTTTGGAGATCACTTGGATGATAAGAGGCTGGGCTTTTGGTGCGCTCCGCTCAAACTGGGCGATGGTGGTCATGTGAGCTTGAACATCAGGCAGAACTCCATCCATCCATCCATTTTCTGAGCCGCTTCTCCTCACTAAGGTCGCGGGCGTGCCGGAGCCTATCCCAGCTGTCATCGGGCAGGAGGCGGGGTACATACACCCTGAACTGGTCGCCAGCCGATCGCAGGGCACATAGAAACAAACAACCATTCGCACTCACAGTCACAGTCACAGTCATGCCGACGGGCAATTTAGAGTCTCCAATTCATGCATGTTTTTGGGACGTGGGAGGAAACCGGAGTGCCCGGAGAAAAGCCACGCAGGCACGGGGAGAACATGCAAACTCCACACAGGCGGGGCCGGGGACTGAACCCGGGTCCTCAGAACTGTGAGCCTGACGCTCTAACCAGTCGGCCACCGTGCTCTTGCTCATGAAAAACCACGCGGAAGAAAACGGCGACCTCCGGAAACGCGGAGAGGAGGAGAGGAATCCCGCCGGCCCCGCCCCGTGACCCCCAATGCAGGGGCAGAGGTCATTGGCGGAAGCTTTTCAGCATGGCAAAGAATATCCAGGGGTGGAGAATAGTTTACTATTAATTAATATTCATTTTCAAATTTAAACTGTCTTTTAGTGAATTGGCCCAACTAAAAAATATCAAGTATGCTAAGACCTTCATGTATGTGTAACACCGTGGAATTGACGGTGCATTCAAATCGTATTTAAAAGAAATACATTTACTAGAATGGAAAAAAATATACTGAATATAATCCGGCTCATAATTGAATATCATTACCCTTTTGTGTTAACTGTGAAAGGAACACTATCACATAGATGCGCTTCATTCTTATTGAATTTATTATTTCGCTTACCTGATTTCCCAAGAGCAGAGGAGATCCTGGCACAAACGATTGTACAAGACCTGCAACCTCAGGCACAGAATTCTACATACAAAGTCTTTCATGGCGAGGAAAGTTCTTGATGAACACTGCCGCGCCAAGCTTCAAAAGGCAGTGAACGCAGTGGACAATGTTGTGCCGATCAGTGACCTGTGGACATCAATAGCCGCAGAGGCATATTTAACAGTCACATGCGACATCGTCAATGAAAACTGCCAAAAGCTGGCAGACGTGCAGAAACGTGCTCTTCCTGGACAACACGCTAAAGACAATATTTGTACACAATTAAGCAGAATCGCAGAAGAATCGGGTACAGCGGACGAGAATACGTATGAATACCGTATGCGGATGAGACCACGAGTTACGCATTTTGGTTTTTCACAGTGCAAAGACAGCTCCGCTTGCGCAGAGCATCAAAAAATTGAGATAGACTCTTGTTGTTCCTCCCCACGGAAATCTTTAGTAAAAGGCGAAAGATTTATACGATCTGAAGAGAAACAAGAGTGAACTGCTTTAGACACAGCGGAGCGGACTAGGTCATTGGCCGCCATGCCATTTTAACAGACGGTCTTAAATTCAAACAATTGGACTATTTTTTTGAACACTAATAAAAAAAATCCACCTACATTTGCCATACTCCAATATTCTCATCCTGTCACGCAAAAAGACAATGTAAACCCGTATAGACGCTTATTTTCCCCCTTCTTTATCTAGATCGTCAACTGTTTTGACGCACAGCATTGTGGGAATTTGAGTATACAGTCTCCTTCGGAGTGCGTCTACGTCATAGGAACGCAAAGCAATTTATATAGCGCATTTCACACAAGGTAACTCAATGTGCTTTACAGGAGTGAAAGCATTTCAAAACAAAGGAATAAAAAAGCTTATAAACATTTAAAACAAAGAGAAAAAATAAAATACAACTAAAACTAAAACTCTAAAAAGCATGAGAGAGAAAAATATTTTAACTGGACTTAAAAACATGCACACTTGGCATTAGCATTTCATTCATGTATTCAGGACCTAAACCGTTTAGCGATTTATCGACCAGTAAAGAACTTTAAAATCTATTCTACAGCCGACTGGGAGTCAGTGTAAAGACTTTAGAATTGGAGGAATATGCTACTGCTAATATGATCATTATGAAGGCGACACACGCAAGCTCGCTCTAACAGCCCGGCTAACCAACGGGCCTACTTGGTGGCCATATTGGGGAGGTTGACGTTCCCATTGTTAAGCTTTTTCTTCAATAATAATAATAACAATAATAATAACAGATTAAACCTATTGCGCTTTCCACTGATGAGATAACAATAACAATAAGGTGGGTAAACAGGAAGCACAGGTGCTGGTGTCAGCGATGCTGTCCACCGCGGTGGATGCGGAAAATGGATGGCGAGAGCCGAGCTGGCCGTCAGGGGACGCGGAAGATGGTCGCTAGCTGAGGTCGGTGCACGCATGTTCACGAGTCACGACCGAAGCGGGTGTTCGCGAGATAGGTAGTTCATAATTTAGCCTTTTTGTTTTTGTAAATAAATTATCCCCTCGCCTTTCCGGGTTCACGAAACATGACAACAACGAATAGTCATTCGGTGAACGTGAGACTCGGGGATGGCTGATTAACTGAATATGAAAGCACTTGAATGACTGTATGAAAAGCAACTGAACTTGTTTTTGATGAACAGTTTTGAATGATTAAATACACTCAAATGCTCATCACTATCGGTAACACGGTACAATGTCAAATCACCACACAAGTATTGAACACTGTCCTTTTTCGTTAACCAATAATCAGGGGAGAGCGCGAACGCAGTCCCCCACTACCAGAAATTATGCAGTCGAGATTCCCACATTTGGGGAATTCGCAGGGGTCAGCACAGCCGGAGTGCAATGGCTGAGCCTCACCCTGGGTGAACCACCTTCTTGATCATGGTGTCTCCCCTGCCAGGTAAGTATGAGTTGGATTCGGCGCGAGCACGCAAGTCATTCACGCGCACGCTAGGTCAAGCGACGGTGTCATCATGAGCACGTGAACAACCATACACACAACGGGCAAGCCGGAACACACGCGAGATGAAACGCTACTGTGCGCATGAACATGAACAAATATGCTTCCTATTTGAGAATTTCACTTGGAATGGAGACCGTCAATGGATACCCATAATGCACAGCGGCATCGAGAGACGATAAAATAAATTGAAAGTGAGGTCATTCACACCCAGAAACATATAAACCACCTATTCGGGTTTAAGAGAGACCAATGATTTGACTAATTAAAGAAGATCGAATGTAAACATAATTAGTAGTAGTTCTTGACGAAAATAATACATTCGTCTCGTCGAATGTCAAACACTTCAAGTTAGTCGAGACTTCCAGTTCCAACAGTTGGATGCGCATTTCAAAACGCTACTGCCACCTACTGAGAACTATTGCGCATGACAACCTTGGCGACGTTTAAGACAAAACGGATTCATTCTACAGTGGTTAGCCGTTGTCACCCACATGTTGCGACCCACTTTCATATAAATTGAAAACAAATTATTATTTTTAAAAAAACAGCCTTTAAAAACATGGACAGTATATTATATTTTTAAATGCAGTTTCAAATGGTTTGCTGTAGCGCTAAAGTCATATTGCCTGCCATGACGTCCACCAGCCAGACTGAGCTGCTCTGTGTACTTGGTTACAGAGAACAAGGAAATAACATTCCTTGTCACTTTTCTCCGACGCTCCATGTCCGAACTTAATACGCCTCCGTACAATACTGAAGGTCAGAATGCAAGAGTTGAGAATCTCTTTTTTTACCTTCTGTGCTCTGCACCAAACATAGTTGACCTCGTTGGACTGAAGACTCCATCGATATTTTTTTGACAAAGCTGTGGGGGTGCACCGTTCCTGGAGGTACTGCAATACCAGGTCGATGCGTGGAGTGGACGGAGCAAGCCCCTGTTCCATCTCCCAGTTCCAAAAATCAATTTAATATATGGTCCCCGGATAGGGGACGTATCAGATATTAAACTGATAAGAACAGATACTACACTTGATCTTAGCCAAAAGGCCGAGAAGCGATAACACCGTGAGGCCAGAAAACACGACCTCATTCTCCAGCCTACAAGCCAAAGTTACGGTGGCACATATCGACATGCTCATCACAGATGAGTCACATGTGGACACGCCAAACAACAATTAGGAAACGAATGTCAACTGGGTTGTTTTTCAACGTTGATATCGAAATCATGCTGTCAGACGCTCGCTTTCCTTGGTCACGTGGTCCACGTCGATCCAATAGAATGCGGAGATGAACGCATATTCTTCCGCCGTGTATTAAGTCTTCAACAACCGAAGAAATAATGAGCCTGACTCTCCCAAGAATGTCTTTCCTCTGTTACATCCAGGTCATTGACAATCTTCAGTGAGTTTCTCAACTTGAAGAACGTGTACCTTGTCATTTTTGGGCTTATTATTACTGATCTTAAATATCCATCTATCGAGTTACCATACGTGCTTGGTCTTGGCCCACAGAGGACGACGGTTTTCCTGTTCATGTGTGTCTGTCACATCATCTGATGAGTCTCCTGCCTCTTCTTCTGAGCTTTCGCTCTTCTCCAGCATAAGCACGCTCATCTGACTATTCCAGAACTTAATTTTCTTCAATTATTTGGTACAAAAGTTGCCTCGCTTCTGCCTCCTACAATAGTGTCACAATTAAAGAGGTTGAAATAAATACTTGTAACCTTATCGATCGATCATTATTTTATTCAGAGAATACATTCGGCGTGTTTATAACCCCACAAAGAACTGTTTTGGGGCAGAAAATGGAATGTAAACACAGAACTTGAAAGCCATTTAGCTATTAGCTAACACTATCCAATCATCCTCATGTCCGTAACAGTAGACATTTATAAAAGGGCTCGAATTTTTCCCAACAAAAAGTTCAACTGAACTCTGACTCCAAATTATGACTCATAACATGTTCATAAACAAAAAGATATGATTGCCTTTGGTGAAAAAAAACCATTATCTTTCGAATAGTTCACTTTCCATTTCTCTTCTCCTGGCATTTGTGTTTTGCTGCATTCTCCATTTTGTCTCGGGAAGGAAGCACAGCCGCTTCGAAGCCACCGAACACATGAGATCACTGGAAAGGCCAAGATGTCCTCGAAACAGTTGACCATCGAGATAAAGAACAGGAAAACTAAATTGTCTTTTTGCGTTGAAAGAGGAGACTTTTGGAGTATTTCAAATGAAGATGAAGAACTTTTATTTGGACTCAAAAGAAATAGTGGCACTTTTGAGTTGAACACCGTTTGTCAAATGTGTATGGCGGCCAATGACTTAGTCCGCTCCGCTGCGACCGAAGCAGTTCACTCTTGTTTCTCTTCAGATCGTATAAATCTTTCGCCTTTTACTAAAGATTTCCGTGGGGAGGAACAACAAGAGTCTATCTCAATTTTTTGACGCTCTGCGCAAGCGGAGCTTTCTCTTGCTGTGAAAAATCAAATCTGTAACCCCGGATAAAAACCGGTCTCCTTGTTTCACTCGCGATGTCGCGTTTGACACGTTCATGTGGTTACTGTAACGTGTCTTTAAAGGGCTTGCTAGTGAAAGTGGTATACTTTGCATTTCACTGCATAGACTGCGAACGAACGAATCACACGTGGCGAACAGTACATTCAGCTTGCATGTTGCTAATGTTGCAAAGTCGCGACCCACTTTCATATAAGTTGAAAATAATTCATTATTTGGTTGAAAAACAGCCTCTGAAAACGTGTACACGATATTATATTTACATGCTGTTTCAAATGACCTTTCTGTCATACTGCTTGCCATGACGTCCACCAGGCAGGCTGGGCTGCACTGTGTTTGTTTACAGAGGAAACTAGCGGCTAGAGAACAAGGAAGCGACATTTTGTGTCACTTTCTACTGTGCTCCATGCGGGACCTTCATTCGCCCGCCCGCGTACTCTGCCCAAAATCAGACTAAGAAAACGTGCCAATTGTTTCGATTGGTGTCGCTGACGCGTTGAATCGCGAGTGCCTGGTCGACCCAAGTGTTACACGCGACGGAAAACAACCTACACAAGACTTCGTTATTTTAAACCATCGGTGGGGGTGCACCGTTCCTGGAGGTACTGCAATATCAGGTCGATGCGTGGAGTGGACGGAGCAAGCCCCTGTTCCATCTCCCAGTTCCAAAAATCAATTTAATATATGGTCCCCGGATAGGGGACGTATCAGATATTAAACTGATAAGAACAGATACTACACTTGATCTTAGCCAAAAGGCCGAGAAGCGATAACACCGTGAGGCCAGAAAACACGACCTCATTCTCCAGCCTACAAGCCAAAGTTACGGTGGCACATATCGACATGCTCATCACAGATGAGTCACATGTGGACACGCCAAACAACAATTAGGAAACGAATGTCAACTGGGTTGTTTTTCAACGTTGATATCGAAATCATGCTGTCAGACGCTCGCGTTCCTTGGTCACGTGGTCCACGTCGATCCAATAGAATGCGGAGATGGACGCATATTCTTTCGCCGTGTATTAAGTCTTCAACAACCAATGCATCACAAAATACGTGGCCGAAGCTACAGTTGCCTGTGAGTATACACTTGGCCAGCAGGCGGTGCACGTCAAGAAATGGACCATGACTCCAACCAATGACCGAAGCGTTACGATGTTATGAAGCTTCATTCGTCATGACCAACTGCTTCTACGACTCAGGGCAAACGCATGCATGCTGGAAATTGCATCACACTGCAGTACCACAGCGTCATATGACGCGCACTCCAGCTTGTACAATGAGCAACATCTTCATTATTGTCAACCAACGATCAGGGGAGAGCGCGAACGCAGTCCCCCACTACCAGAAATTATGCAGTCGAGATTCCCACATTTGGGGAATTCGCAGGGGTCAGCGAAGCCGGAGTGCAATGGCTGAGCCTCACCCTGGGTGAACCACCTTCTTGATCATGGTGTCTCCCCTGCCAGGTAAGTATGAGTTGGACTCGGCGCGAGCACGCAAGTCATTCACGCGCACGCTAGGTCAAGCGACGGTGTCATCATGAGCACGTGAACAACCATACACACAACGGGCAAGCCGGAACACACGCGAGATGAAACGCTACTGTGCGCATGAACATGAACAAATATGCTTCCTATTTGAGAATTTCACTTGGAATGGAGACCGTCAATGGATACCCATAATGCACAGCGGCATCGAGAGACGGTAAAATAAATTGAAAGTGAGGTCATTCGCACCCAGAAACATATAAACCTCCCATTCAACTGGGTTGTTTTTCAACGTGCACCCTGAAACATATAAACCTCCCATTCAACTGGGTTGTTTTTCAACGTTCATATCGAAAAAAAATCGGTTGTTGTTTTAATGTTGTGGCCACGAGCTGAATAACTGTTTGCTCAACATTTTGAAATGAACACACATTTTGAAATCAATAGCTCTCACTCGCTCCAATACTTCCTGTTTCCTGCTTTGGGAACTGACATTAGGACTCCAGCGCCATCGTCGCAGAGGAGGCGAATTACACAACACCCCTTCCACTAATTTGGTTACAAAACGTTGCTGTTCCTCATGTCGTAAGCGTTAATAATCGAATAAAAACATGCCAGAAACGTCAAAATCCTTGAATATTTTCCATTAAACGTTTCAACGTATACCCCAAAACAGTAAGCATGCCCCGCCCAAGAAGTAATGCAAAAAACGATTGCGTGAAAGCAAAACTAACCACTCGTTAATACTTAACTATAATCAGCCATTATTACTTGACAACACACAACAATAGAAAAAGAAAATCCATATTCGTAAACAAATTCAGTTTGGTTGTCATACTGAAGTATAATAATCTTAAGGAAATGTATGGTCACGAGTAGGCCCCATGTTTCTCAATTCGCTTACCTGTTGATGTGAAGTGACATTATATCCAATTTAGCTTCCTTAAAATCTTCAGTGACCCTAACCCTTCAAAGTGACAAGGAATGTCCTTGTTCTCTGTAACCAAATACACAGAGCAGCTCAGTCTGGCTGGTGGACGTCATGGCAGGCAAAATGACTTTAGCGCTACAGCAAACCCATTTGAAACTGCATTTAAAAATATAATATACTGTCCATGTTTTTAGAGGCTGTTTTTTTAAAAATATTAATTTGCTTTCAATTTATTTGAAAGTGGGTCGCAACATTGGAACATGTGGGTGACAACAGCTAACCACTGTAGAATGAATCCGTTTTGTCTTAAACGTCGCCAAGGTTGTCATGCGCAATAGTTCTCAGTAGGTGGCAGTAGCGTTTTGAAATGCGCATCCAACTGTTGGAACTGGAAGTCTCGACTAACTTGAAGTGTTTGACATTCGACGAGACGAATTATATTATTTTCGTCAAGAACTACTACTAATTATGTTTACATTCGATCTTCTTTTATTAGTCCAATCATTGGTCTCTCTTGAACCCGAATGGGAGGTTTATATGTTTCTGGGTGTGAATTACCTCACTTTCAATTTATTTTATCGTCTCTCGATGCCGCTGTGCATTATGGGTATCCTTTGACGGTCTCCATTTCAAGTGAAATTCTCAAATAGGAAGCATATTTGTTCATGTATTAGCACACAGTAGCGTTTCATCTCGCGTGTGTTCCGGCTTGCCCGTTGTGTGTATGGTTGTTCACGTGCTCATGATGACACCGTCGCTTGACCTAGCGTGCGCGTGAATGACTTGCGTGCTCGCGCCGAGTCCAACTCATACTTACCTGGCAGGGGAGACACCATGATCAAGAAGGTGGTTCACCCAGGGTGAGGCTCAGCCATTGCACTCCGGCTTCGCTGACCCCTGCGAATTCCCCAAATGTGGGAATCTCGACTGCATAATTTCTGGTAGTGGGGGACTGCGTTCGCGCTCTCCCCTGATCATTGGTTAACAACAATAATGAAGATGTTGCTCATTGTTCAAGCTGGAGTGCGCGTCATATGACGCTGTGGTACTGCAGTGTGATGCAATTTCCAGCATGCATGCGTTTGCCCTGAGTCGTAGAAGCAGTTGGTCTTGACGAATGAAGCTTCATAACATCGTAGCGCTTCGGTCATTGGTTGGAGTCATGGTCCATTTCTTGACGTGCACCGCCTGCTGGCCATGTGTATAATCACAGGCAACTGTATCTCCGGCCACGTATTTTGTGATGCATTGGTTGTTGAAGACTTAATACACGGCGAAAAAATATGCGTCCATCTCCGCATTCTATTGGATCGACGTGGACCACGTGACCAAGGAACGCGAGCGTCTGACAGCATGATTTCGATATCAACGTTGAAAAACAACCCAGTTGACATTCGTTTCCTAATTGTTGTTTGGCGTGTCCACATGTGACTCATCTGTGACTCATCATCAAGTGTAGTATCTGTTCTTATCAGTTTAATATCTGATACGTCCCCTATCCGGGGACCATATATTAAATTGATTTTTGGAACTGGGAGATGGAACAGGGGCTTGCTCCGTCCACTCCACGCATCGACCTGGTATTGCAGTACCTCCAGGAACGGTGCACCCCCACCGATGGTTTAAAATAACGAAGTCTTGTGTAGGTTGTTTTCCGTCGCGTGTAACACTTGGGTCGACCAGGCACTCGCGATTCAACGCGTCAGCGACACCAATCGAAACAATTGGCATGTTTTCTTAGTCTGATTTTGGGCAGAGTACGCGGGCGGGCGAATGAAGGTCCCGCATGGAGCACTAGTAGAAAGTGACACAAAATGTCGCTTCCTTGTTCTCTAGCCGCTAGTTTCCTCTGTAAACAAATACAGTGCAGCCCAGCCTGCCTGGTGGACGTCATGGCAAGCAGTATGACAGAAAAGTCATTTGAAACAGCATGTAAATATAATATCGTGTACACGTTTTCAGAGGCTGTTTTTCAACCAAATAATGAATTCTTTTCAACTTATATGAAAGTGGGTCGCGACTTTGCAACATTAGCAACATGCAAGCTGAATGTACTGTTAGCCACGTGTGATTCGTTCGTTCGCAGTCTGCCAAGGCGGTGACGTACTAGACGTATGCAGTGAAATGCACTCGGGCGGAAGTTCACTGCGAAGTATACCACTTTCACTAGCAAGCCCTTTAAAGACACGTTACAGTAACCACATGAACGTGTCAAACGCGACATCGCGAGTGAAACAAGGAGACCGGTTTTTATCCGGGGTTCCAGATTTGATTTTTCACAGCAAGAGAAAGCTCCGCTTGCGCAGAGCGTCAAAAAATTGAGATAGACTCTTGTTGTTCCTCCCCACGGAAATCTTTAGTAAAAGGCGAAAGATTTATACGATCTGAAGAGAAACAAGAGTGAACTGCTTCGGTCGCAGCGGAGCGGACTAAGTCATTGGCCGCCATACACATTTGACAAACGGTGTTCAACTCAAAAGTGCCACTATTTCTTTTGAGTCCAAATAAAAGTTCTTCATCTTCATTTGAAATACTCCAAAAGTCTCCTCTTTCAACTGAAGGAACCTGTGTTTTAAAATCCCCTAATTTCCGTGGTTCCAAGCGTGTTCGTTTTCGTGAAAGAACGTCGTTCACAACAATGTATAAAAAGAAAAAAAATCTGTCCTAGGGGATCGGCCCCCGAGACATCTATACCCGAGGTCAACAGTACGGGATGTCTGTCCCCCGGGGTAACCGAGTGCATACTACCTCTTTCCAATTTGATCCTGTCCTTCCACCGCCAATTTCTATTCTTCGTCGGCTCCCGGTATCTCGGTTTCGAGTGGACGATCACCTGCTTGCAACTGTAACACAAATCCACCTGCTGGTTCGCTTTGAACCTACGGTTCACCGGATACCGGCCAGCTCCGCATGTCCTGTACTCAAAGCGCACAAGTAAATATCGTATCCCGCCGGGTCGCCCCAGCGTGCACAATTTACCACCTTCCCCAATTCAAATTGGTGTACCGTCTTTTCCCCCAATGTGTAATTCTAGGGCCCCTGTTGGCTTCACGGCCCTCTTTGTTACTCGTTCTCCTTGTATTGAAGGCATTCCAAAATAGATTCCTGTAACTATAATCAGGGAGATCACCAGAGT
Source organism: Phycodurus eques (assembly GCF_024500275.1). NCBI lineage: Eukaryota > Metazoa > Chordata > Actinopteri > Syngnathiformes > Syngnathidae > Phycodurus > Phycodurus eques. Next base: position 1,186,304 of record NC_084525.1, on the reverse strand, counting down.
CATGATTATAACCTTTGACCAGACATACAAGATGTACATATTTCCCCCTATGTTAAATGACTAATTTAACACCAAAACACAGTATCCGCACACAACCCCATACACAAATCGGCAGGTCGTCTCCTTCCGTCGGAGAGGCCCCTGACCAGACCCGCAAACATTAAATTAATCACTACTCTGCAAACGATACCCGTGCCAATTGACTACATAATTCCTGTATACATACTCCAGAGAAGGGACAAGTCGGCAATTGTCACCCAACATTGATATTATTCCCCAACCAATTGTTAATTTGTCTCACAAAAGTGTAAATGTCATTAAACCAAGAATCACATAAAATCAGCGTTAAGTCAGCACACCAACATCCTGCAATACAAAAATAACACTATCAAGCTCCATCCTCCTGGGCGTCCTGTAAAATAATGTTATTTCAACAAATCAGTCATTCAACAGTCTGTAGACCGCATTCTCTCGTCAGTCACCCGGTCCTTTGGTAACTAAAGGTCTTTAGTCTCTTTCCCGTGATCACATCCTTCACTACTCCTGTCAGCCAGCTCAGTAGTGCTCCATTTCTGCTTTTAATTAAGATGACACAAACACTAAACGCAAAACAAAAACAATTAACATGACACGACAAGCGAGACTTCACAGACAATAACATTAACCTGGACCCAGGAGCGAATGTCCTCTCACATACACCACACAGACAAAACTGAACACAGCACACTTATTGGTTGAACCATAACACCTAAACCACTACAGACCAGGCTTCTATCCATATCATTAATTAAACGATCCTATTGTAAATCTCCCTGGCCTTTGCAATAACATAAACCCGTAAAACTCACACACGCCTGTCATAAAGCTGCCCCCATCCCCCAGCTGAGGACGCCTGTGTCCTGTCATAAACCATTTGGTGCACCCTCACTTCAAGTGCTCTTTTAAGCACTCATCCATTTTCTGAGCCGCTTCTCCTCACGCGGGTCGCGGGCGTGCCGGAGCCCATCCCAGCTGTCATCGGGCAGGAGGCGGGGTACGCCCTGAACTGGTTGCTAGCCAATCGCAGGGCACATACAAACAAACAACCATTCGCACTCACATTCACACTTACGTGCAATTTAGAGTCTCCAATTAATCTACCATGCATGTTATTGGGATGTGGGAGGAAACCGGCGAAAAGCCACGCAGGCACTGGGAGAACATGAAAACTCCACATAGGCGGGGCCGCTGATTGAACCCCAGTCCTCAGAACTGTGAGGCTGACGCTCTAACCAGTCGTACACCGTGCCGCCGCTCTCTAAGCAATATATCAAATCCCATTCACCAGCTCAGATAGCAACTTGGACGTCATTTATTCAAACTCCGAAGCGTTTTCTTACACCAAAAACCTCCCGTACTGTTTTCAGGCTTTTATCCCAGGCACGCAGAGGCGCTCTGGTCCGCTCTGCTGACCCGGAAATAGAAAGTCAAGATGCTACTCTGGCTTGATCCCATCCGCCGGGTACACGCCTAAATTTATTTAATTTATCTTCCAGAATATCATATGCATACCTATTTATACATACAATATGTATGCCTTATTTATTTAGTTAATAAATATAATGGGTACCCTTTGAAGCACTTTATAACATTTTACATATATAGTCATATAATTTCATTCATCAAAGTTCTAAGGTTTACTTTATATTGTGTACACAATTTATAAAACATATCGCACCGAATATTTATACCATTCACACTTAGTCCACGTTTTTTTTTTACAATAGAGGCCTGCGCAGGACATGTTTGGGACAAGTAGAATCACTTGTCCGATCTGATGACTCGTGGAAACTCATACGTCGAAATATAATGGTTAACCCGCGCTTTGTCGACAGACGGCACGTTTTCTTTTGCACAAGGATAGCCTTTGGGCCATCCGGAAAAAGTGCCGACAATTATTAATAAGTACCTTATGCTTTGGACTGGGACCACCATTGTCGGTTCGGTCCATTACCACCACATAAATTCGGGCCTTGGCCCATCTCAGTGTGTCAATTCCCTCTTCGTTGTAGGGCGAACACTGAAATCTTTACATATATCACAAAAAAAACACAAAAATCTTTTACCTTACACAGAAGATCAGGGTGCCACCAAAAGCGCAGCTTGTTCAGCATTGACACATAACTTTCCTGTAGGTAACATCAGTCTCCTAGGTTCTCCTTGTCATCATACAAACCACAGCTTCTCCTTGTCATCATACTCAGCACCTGTCTCTTGCCACTTACGCTTGTCTTCCTTTGGCGCCTCCTCCTTCATCATCCTTTCGATAGCCTGCTATTTCTTTCGCCGCCGCATCCGCTGCGCCATTCCCCCGGGCTACCAGAGTGCCCGCTTTCGCCTGTCCTGGACACTTGACCACAGCCACCTCCACCGGCCTATCAATAGCCTCACTCAGTCGTTGAATCAGCTCTGCGTGGGCCACTTGGTCACCAGTGGTCGTAACAAAACCCTGTCGCCTCCATGCAGCCAGATCAACAAACAAACATCCTACCACATACGCCGAATCAGAATAAATTGTAACACACTGACCTTCAGATAACTCTAGTGCCCTGCACATGGCCAGCAGTTCCGCAGCTTGAGCGGAGGGTTTCATAACATCATTTATGGACCAAAGCGTTGGGATTTCAGAATTTGGGTTTCAGTGATATCTTCTATGGCCTCTTGCTTACAAAGATACTACGGCACGTTAACAAAAGCAGTTGGGTTTACCTCGAATGTTACCGGAGTCACGGATGTACACAGACCCCTCGGACCACAGCGAGTCCGGCAGCGAGCTCCACAGCTGTGCGGCGTCCTCATGGTCCGAGAGTTCTCTGCCAGGGAATCGCGCGAAAGTCACATGCTCCAACACCCCTCCGTCCACCATGGTACCTTGAATACAAAAACATTCAGTACTAGGAGAGTACAACACATTGGGTATTTGATCTTGTTGCCAATCATTTGCCAAATGGCATTTTCTCACCCTGGGTCCCAGTTCTCTGGCTTCATGACCTAATGCTAGTGCAAGTAATATGTGTGGAAAAGATGTCAAGTTCATCATAAACCACTCACTCTGCTCTGGTGCCAAGGTGGACGCAGCCGCCACACCTTGTTTCCCTATGTAAATTCCTGTACTATTGAGCCTCCAATTTTCTTCCTGTATTGACTCGAAAGCTTCCCTATAAACCAAATCGTCATTTTTATCATAAAACAGTGTGAGATGGAGAGGGTCACTTGGAGGACAATAGGGGGCAAGAGAGTCGATCCAGGGCTTCCACCGCAGGAAGGCCGAGTAAACTCCGCCTCCCTCCTTTGTTTCAGGTTTTATTCGGGCCCAATATATGTCAGCAGTTGCTTCCGGAAGTTCATGTTGTATCATGTTCCATCCGGAGGACAACTTCTGTCCACAGTTCACCATGGTCCCATCGGGGAACCGTATCGTCAGTCCATCCGGGCTACAAAGGATGGTAGCCCTGGTCTTGATAAGCAGATCTCTGCCCATCAGGTTCACTGGAGCCCTTTTTTCATGAGGACAAACTGATGTTCATGTGTCTGTCCAGCAATTTCAGTCTTTAATGGTGTCGTAATCGGCAGATTCATGGGCACCCCTGCACAGCTCATTCAGGTGGTTGTCTTCCCTTAGCCGGGTTCAGAGGCTCCGTCTTTCCTCCGTCCCCTGGCTGCAGGCTCATTGGGCATTCGGACCAGTCCTCATCGCAGTAGTACTGGCGAGATGGCTCTTGTTGCTGTGGAGCCTTCTGCGGACGCTGTTGCCGGGCCGCGCCCAACTCTCCCTCGTGAAGCTTTGTAGCCTCCTCTTTGAGGTGTGGCCTCTCCGGGTTCCACTCAATTGAAGCACGCTTGGTCCGTTGGAGGTCGGCAAGGGCTTCCCCTGCCTCCGTTGGTGTACTCTGTCACGACTCCCGCCTCGTCTCCTCGTTGACCCCTGCGCCATCCACATCTGTTTCTCTGCTTCCATTTTAATTTATTTATTTATTATTATTTTTTTTATGGCCACTTTACGGGCCTGGGCCAATTGTAACTTCAAAAGTTGTTCCTGCATGTCCTTTACCTCATCTGATGATTTGTGTTTTCTGTTGACAAAAAGTTACAAATGGTGTGACATATGACAGTTCAAGAAGCTATCTCCCCCTTTCATGAGGTCAGGGTCTTTAAAAAGTTCAGTCCTAACTTCAACCGGCAAGGTGTCAAGTAAAGCTATTCAATAAATAACATTTGCCTCCCTTAAACGGGAGGGATGTGACCCGGTCTCATCTGTCCAAATACTTATACAATTTTCGAAGTGAGAACTGGGATCCATGAGAGGTTTGACGTCCAGAGGCTTCGGCACCGTTGGGGAAGAGGACGGGAACATGTCGCGGATGACTGCAAACACTATAGGAGCAAAAGGGGCAAAGGGGCAAATTTCAGGTTCGACATTATTCAGACCCGACCGTGTCAAAATATCATCCGATTGGTGAACCGAAATGCAACAGGCGCGTATCAGTCTCACGATGTCACCACACGCCAGGCTCATGCCGTCCGTCAAACTTTTCAGCCCCTGGATCCAAATTACACCAACAGCAGCCAGTCCGGGAAGCCGCTTCTGTAAAAACTCAACATTTTTTAAAGACAATTTGTATATTTACCCACCTCTTTGAATGCGGTGACGTCACTGGGGCCGTTTTCGGAAAGGTCCGTAAATTGTATTTAGCGGGGGAATTTGTCGCTCTTTTTTTCTGAACAGCTGTTACAGCTGCCATGGCAGGGCACACCAGACAAATCTCATAATTTTTTCTTCTCAATTTTTCACTCTTCTATTTTCTTATTCAACCTTCAATTCTCTCTCCACCCTGCAGCAGCCAACTTTCCCTTCATCTTTTTCCTTTCAGAATAACCTCTCTGTGCCGTTAAACAACTTACATTCCTTTTTCTTTTCCACACACTTCTTAATCCTGTTGGTTTCTTGTTCTGCCTTTCTCTTTCAATCCACAAATCCGACACATATCCCATTCATTACCTCGACACTCGACTGTCCAATTCACAACCCCGAGTTTTGGTGGCACACTCATCTTATTCTAAATCGGTTTTTGGGGGTCCCAAAATCCCCAACGTCTACCGAAACGTTACAATTTGAAACCGCGTCCGATTTCAAGTCAGTCTACGACGGGACAAGTAGGTACCTTGTTACCCTACTTCCAGGATTTTCTCTGATCCTGGTCTGTCAGGTCCCTTGTTACCCTGACGTCAGGTCCTCCGTTACCCTGACTTTAATTATGCAATTTTAACAACACACCGTCTTATTAACTATAGACAACAAAACAACTGTACCACAAGTCTCGCAAATTTCGTAATTTCCAATGCGCAGAATTCGTGATATACTCAAACAGGCTTCCGCTCACCTTTTTTATTTCGGTGCACCGGGGAGATTTGCAGTCCAACTGAATTCCTGTCCGCTTCTCTGTCTTTGTATCTATTGTTCCTTCAGGATCACGTCAGGGTCACCATTTGAAGGAACCTGTGTTTTAAAATCCCCTAATTTCCGTGGTTCCAAGCGTGTTCGTTTTCGTGAACGAACGTCGTTCACAACAATGTATAAAAAGCAACCAATTTATTCCTGACAGAGGAGTCTATACATTTTGCAGAGCTCTGGCTTCGTAACTACCCTAACTTATTCTTAGCAGATACAGTAGTAGAACCAAACTATCTGACTCTCCCCCAGACTTATACAATGTTTCAAACAGGCCGGTGTGGAATCGCTGTCGTGTGATTGGTCCGTAATGTTAGATATATTGTAGAAGTTATCATTTATTTGCTTAGCTTGCATTAGTATATACCAATTTGTCACATGTCATGTGACACAGCATGGCTCAATATAGCAGCCCATTTGAATAGTTTTTTTTTTTTTTTTTTTCTCTTTGCTAATGTCAATTTCATTTTGTAGTTTTGCACTTTGAATTGCGTTCTTGTTGTGGAACCCTCTTACTGGCTATCAGTATAGATTGTACCATCTTTATTTATTTTTAGTTTGCATGCCTCGGTTAATGCTACTAATTCAGCAGTTTGTTCGGCCAATCATGCTGCGTGCCTTCATCAGGTAAGGGTGTTAGCGTGGCTGGATTTAAGGTTGTGCATCGCTCAACAGTCAAATGTGGTTGTGACAGCAAGATGGCCATGCAAGATAAATATTTTGCAGGTGTTAAAAACGCCATATTGGTTTGCAATAGGAGAGCAGACACTGTATGTGGGTAACACAATCGTGGAACTGCTCTCTACTGCCTTTGAAGCTGCCACAACTGCTCTGACACAATGCAGTAATGCACACGTCACGTTGTCCAATTTAGTCAAAAAATAAGCCCATTTTTCTTAGTATATCACCGTATTGTTGTGTAAGTACGGAGCTCATGTCATAGCTTTTACAATCTACAATTTGAATGAATGTTTTATCATTAAATTTGGAAGGCCAAGCGCAGCCCTGGACACCAAATGTTGTTTAATGTCACAGAAGGTCTTTTCCGCCTCTGTATTCCATAGAACAGGTGATGTCATTTTAAGGTTTGCTTCATACATACATTTTGACAATGGTGCAATCATTTCTGCATAGTTTTGAATCCATGCTCTCCCTTAATTTGTCAGACCTAAAAATGACATCATATGTTTCTTTGTTTGTGGTTGAGGGTTTTTTCAAACTGTAGCTTTTCTGTCTTCTAATATAGTCCTTCCTCCTACACTTAGATTATGTACCAGATATTTGACTTGTTTTTTTACACCATTGCAATTTATTCTTGTTAACTTTATGTCCCTCCTCTGCTAGATGACACAGTAAGGCTAATGAATCTTTGCATGTCGCGCCCTCCTGGGGGAGTGAATTTAGACATGCTTGTTATTATTACTTGTGAATAAATGGTTGGACTTTCACAGTAACCTTGTGGTAATCTAGTAAATATATATTTTCTCCCTCAAATTTAAATGCAAACCAAATTTGACTGTTCTTTTCTATTGGTATAGAAACGAAAGCATTGCTTATGTCAATATTTCTTCATCAATTTCAGTGAGGATCATTTGGTCCAATCATACAGGATGCATGCGTCTCCCTTCATCAGCCTGCGTTGTCCGAAACATCGCATTCCTGATTAGACCAGTTGACGCACTGTATTCCAGTTTGTTTTCTATTTGTCGCCAATCATTTGTCTCCTATCCTTGTTTCAGTAATGTTCCCACATGTTTCCATTGTGACCCATAATCTTTGCACAATGAAATACGTGGGACACTTGTATTTTTATGCAGTTCCTTTAATTTGTCCAGTAAAATAATTCCTGCCGCGACTTTTGCTTCATTGTCTGAGTACAGATAATCTTCAGTAATTTTATCAGGTGTCGCATGTCGTAACTTGTTTTCATATACTGGGTCTTGCATTGGCGTGTTTTTGTACCACAGTGTTATATGCAGCTCATCATTGTTTTTTTTTTTTTTTTATCTTCTATTTGTGTGATAAGCTGCAAGGCTGCAGACAACAGACTCTCTCCCATGTTTAACGGTGGTTTGTCTGGGATATCGATTGTATAATAGAATGTACTCTCTCTGTTTTCTAGTGTCATATAGAGGTTGTCTCTTTTTAATTCATGTTTTCGTTTCACTACAATATTTTTATTTGAAGATGGAATGAGTATAAGTCCTAGTTGGAATAAGCCATCTCTTCCCAACAAATTCACAGGGCACTCCGGGACTTTGAAAATTGGCATTTTACAAGTTCTCCCCTGAGGGCGAACTCTCTCTAATCCACACAGGCTCAAGTTCAAGTTCCATGGCAAAAGTAATTTGCGTATTTGCAGATTTAACTATGGCCTTATGTCCCGATAGTTTGGAACCTGGGATCTTTTCCCTACATGCTTTTGTATCGCAAGGAAATTTCATTTCTTTCCCATTTATTGACAAGGTTATTTCAGGTTTTTTTTTTTGTGTGTCCAAACTCAGAATGTCCTGTAAATTGAAATCCACTTCCTCATTCTCTGTAATAATTAAACAAGAGGATTTGTTGAGTTGGGAATCAGGTTGGCTTAGTCATGCGGTTGTTTGTCCGTATTCTCTGTTATTTTTCTTAGGGCAGTTACGTGCGATGTGGCCTTTATCTCCACAGCACCAACAGATGGTATTATCATAATATTTTCGACCATATCTTACCATCCCACGGCCTCTGCCGCGTCCTCTAAAATTGTCTCTCTTTTTGCCTTGATAGTAAATTTCTGCTCCTCCGTTGAGGAAGACATCTACATTATTATTTTTTTTTTTCTTCTGTCTTAACACTCTTTCTGCACGGAGGGCATGATTAACATATTCCTCCAGAGAGCCAGTTGCTAGGTTTATCCAATGTTTATCGACCCATTTGTTAATGTGCTCTCTCGAGTTCGCATGTAAAGCATTTTTCAACTGTTGTTGATAAGGGCCCTGAGGATTTGCATCCTCAGTCAATCCGCTGTTTGCTTTAAAACAAGCGGTCATTCTAACCCTGTATTCTTCAAATAGTTCATCGTCTTTTTGTTTTATCCTTGCAATTTCCGTGTAATTCGCCCTTTTGCGGAACCTGGTTGTGGTTCTTTCTATCAAGGCTCTAACTCGATGGTGTAATTCTCTGTCATCATGTGGCATTATAACACCGTGATGTTTTGGATCCTAATCTCCCCGGCAAAGATGCCAATCAGGCCCCAGTATATGAAAACAAGTTACGAAAAATTGAGAAATTGGTCCTTCGAGCCGGATGTCAACACACCCGAGGATTCCACACTACTGTGCGCATGAACATGAACAAATATGCTTCCTATTTGAGAATTTCACTTGGAATGGAGACCGTCAATGGATACCCATAATGCACAGCGGCATCGAGAGACGATAAAATAAATTGAAAGTGGGGTCATTCGCACCCAGAAACACAGTAGCGTTTCATCTCGCGTGTGTTCCGGCTTGCCCGTTGTGTGTATGGTTGTTCACGTGCTCATATTGACACCGTCGCTTGACCTAGCGTGCGCGTGAATGACTTGCGTGCTCGCGCCGAGTCCAACTCATACTTACCTGGCAGGGGAGACACCATGATCAAGAAGGTGGTTCACCCAGGGTGAGGCTCAGCCATTGCACTCCGGCTGTGCTGACCCCTGCGAATTCCCCAAATGTGGGAATCTCGACTGCATAATTTCTGGTAGTGGGGGACTGCGTTCGCGCTCTCCCCTGATTATTGGTTAACAACAATAATGAAGATGTTGCTCATTGTACAAGCTGGAGTGCGCGTCATATGACGCTGTGGTACTGCAGTGTGATGCAATTTCCAGCATGCATGCGTTTGCCCTGAGTCGTAGAAGCAGTTGGTCATGACGAATGAAGCTTCAATAACATCGTAACGCTTCGGTCATTGGTTGGAGTCGTGGTCCATTTCTTGACGTGCACCGCCTGCTGGCCATGTGTATAATCACAGGCAACTGTATCTCCGGCCACGTATTTTGTGATGCATTGCAATATGGCGTTTGTTGTGGCTCTGGGAAATTACTTCTGAATGACAAAAAATATTTGATCAAATATTTGAATTGAACTACTTCACTAAATTAAGCTTTTGACACTATTATAATTTATTGAGCTGTGCCACGATGGCAGCTTGTGTAATGTGTTTGTCAACTTTGGACAATGGCATACCATAAACCCACTTTTTCATGGAGCTGCTCGACAGGGTCTATATTGCTGTGTCGAAGTAGGAAGTAGTTGAGCGAGGCAGGGCCATTGATGGTTTTTCGTCAAAATGTTGAGCAAACAGCTATTCAGCTCGTGGCCACAACGTTATACCAGCGACCGATCGTTATGACAAATAACTCATTATTTCTTCGGTTGTTGAAGACTTAAGACACGGCGGAAGAATATGCGTCCATCTCCGCATTCTATTGGATCGACGTGGACCACGTGACCAAGGAACGCGAGCGTCTGACAGCATGATTTCGATATCAACGTTGAAAAACAACCCAGTTGACATTCGTTTCCTAATTGTTGTTTGGCGTGTCCACATGTGACTCATCTGTGATGAGCATGTCGATATGTGCCACCGTAACTTTGGCTTGTAGGCTGGAGAATGAGGTCGTGTTTTCTGGCCTCACGGTGTTATCGCTTCTCGGCCTTTTGGCTAAGATCAAGTGTAGTATCTGTTCTTATCAGTTTAATATCTGATACGTCCCCTATCCGGGGACCATATATTAAATTGATTTTTGGAACTGGGAGATGGAACAGGGGCTTGCTCCGTCCACTCCACGCATCGACCTGGTATTGCAGTACCTCCAGGAACGGTGCACCCCCACAGCTTTGTCAAAAAAAGTCTTCAGTCCAACGAGGTGAACTATGTTTGGTGCAGAGCACAGAAGGTAAAAAAAGAGATTCTCAACTCTTGCATTCTGACCTTCAGTATTGTACGGAGGCGTATTAAGTTCGGACATGGAGCGTCGGAGAAAAGAGACAAGGAATGTTATTTCCTTGTTCTCTGGAACCAAGTACACAGAGCAGCTCAGTCTGGCTGACGTCATGGCAGGCAATATGACTTTAGCGCTACAGCAAACCCATTTGAAACTGCATTTAAAAATATAATATACTGTCCATGTTTTTAAAGGCTGTTTTTTTAAAATAATAATTTGTTTTCAATTTATATGAAAGTGGGTCGCAACATGTGGGTGACAACAGCTAACCACTGTAGAATGAATCCGTTTTGTCTTAAACGTCGCCAAGGTTGTCATGCGCAATAGTTCTCAGTAGGTGGCAGTAGCGTTTTGAAATGCGCATCCAACTGTTGGAACTGGAAGTCTCGACTGACTTGAAGTGTTTGACATTCGACGAGACGAATTATATTATTTTCGTCAAGAACTACTACTAATTATGTTTACATTCGATCTTCTTTTATTAGTCAAATCATCACCCTAACCCTCTTAAACCTGAATGGGTGGTTTATATGTTTCTGGGTGTGAATGACCTCACTTTCAACTTATTTTATCGTCTCACGATGCCGCTGTGCATTATGGGTATCCATTGACGGTCTCCATTTCAAGTGAAATTCTCAAATAGGAAGCGTATTTGTTCATGTTCATGCGCACAGTAGCGTTTCATCTCGCGTGTGTTCCGGCTTGCCCGTTGTGTGTATGGTTGTTCACGTGCTCATGATGACACCGTCGCTTGACCTAGCGTGCGCGTGAATGACTTGCGTGCTCGCGCCGAGTCCAACTCATACTTACCTGGCAGGGGAGACACCATGATCAAGAAGGTGGTTCACCCAGGGTGAGGCTCAGTCATTGCACTCCGGCTGTGCTGACCCCTGCGAATTCCCCAAATGTGGGAATCTCGACTGCATAATTTCTGGTAGTGGGGGACTGCGTTCGCGCTCTCCCCTGATCATTGGTTAACAACAATAATGAAGATGTTGCTCATTGTTCAAGCTGGAGTGCGCGTCATATGACGCTGTGGTACTGCAGTGTGATGCAATTTCCAGCATGCATGCGTTTGCCCTGAGTCGTAGAAGCAGTTGGTCTTGACGAATGAAGCTTCATAACATCGTAGCGCTTCGGTCATTGGTTGGAGTCATGGTCCATTTCTTGACGTGCACCGCCTGCTGGCCATGTGTATAATCACAGGCAACTGTATCTCCGGCCACGTATTTTGTGATGCATTGGTTGTTGAAGACTTAATACACGGCGAAAAAATATGCGTCCATCTCCGCATTCTATTGGATCGACGTGGACCACGTGACCAAGGAACGCGAGCGTCTGACAGCATGATTTCGATATCAACGTTGAAAAACAACCCAGTTGACATTCGTTTCCTAATTGTTGTTTGGCGTGTCCACATGTGACTCATCTGTGATGAGCATGTCGATATGTGCCACCGTAACTTTGGCTTGTAGGCTGGAGAATGAGGTCGTGTTTTCTGGCCTCACGGTGTTATCGCTTCTCGGCCTTTTGGCTAAGATCAAGTGTAGTATCTGTTCTTATCAGTTTAATATCTGATACGTCCCCTATCCGGGGACCATATATTAAATTGATTTTTGGAACTGGGAGATGGAACAGGGGCTTGCTCCGTCCACTCCACGCATCGACCTGGTATTGCAGTACCTCCGGGAACGGTGCACCCCCACCGATGGTTTAAAATAACGAAGTCTTGTGTATGTTGTTTTCCGTCGCGTGTAACACTTGGGTCGACCAGGCACTCGCGATTCAACGCGTCAGCGACACCAATCGAAACAATTGGCATGTTTTCTTAGTCTGATTTTGGGCAGAGTACGCGGGCGGGCGAATGAAGGTCCCGCATGGAGCACAGTAGAAAGTGACACAAAATGTCGCTTCCTTGTTCTCTAGCCGCTAGTTTCCTCTGTAAACAAACACAGTGCAGCCCAGCCTGCCTGGTGGACGTCATGGCAAGCAGTATGACAGAAAGGTCATTTGAAACAGCATGTAAATATAATATCGTGTACACGTTTTCAGAGGCTGTTTTTCAACCAAATAATGAATTCTTTTCAACTTATATGAAAGTGGGTCGCGACTTTGCAACAGTAGCAACATGCAAGCTGAATGTACTGTTGTGATTCGTTCGTTCGCAGTCTGCCAAGGCGGTGACGTACTAGACGTATGCAGTGAAATGCACTCGGGCGGAAGTTCACTGCGAAGTATACCACTTTCACTAGCAAGCCCTTTAAAGACACGTTACAGTAACCACATGAACGTGTCAAACGCGACATCGCGAGTGAAACAAGGAGACCGGTTTTTAACCGGGGTTACAGATTTGATTTTTCACAGCGAGAGAAAGCTCCGCTTGCGCAGAGCGTCAAAAAATTGAGATAGACTCTTGTTGGTCCTCCCCACGGAAATCTTTAGTAAAAGGCGAAAGATTTATACGATCTGAAGAGAAACAAGAGTGAACTGCTTCGTTCGCAGCGGAGCGGACTAAGTCATTGGCCGCCATACACATTTGACAAACGGTGTTCAACTCAAAAGTGCCACTATTTCTTTTGAGTCCAAATAAAAGTTCTTCATCTTCATTTGAAATACTCCAAAAGTCTCCTCTTTCAACGCAAAAAGACAATTTAGTTTTCCTGTTCTTTATCTCGATGGTCAACTGTTTCGAGGACATCTTGGCCTTTCCAGTGATCTCATGTGTTCGGTGGCTTCGAAGCGGCTGTGCTTCCTTCCCGAGACAAAATGGAGAATGCAGCAAAACACAAATGCCAGGAGAAGAGAAATGGAAAGTGAACTATTCGAAAGATAATGGTTTTTTTTCACCAAAGGCAATCATATCTTTTTGTTTATGAACATGTTATGAGTCATAATTTGGAGTCAGAGTTCAGTTGAACTTTTTGTTGGGAAAAATTCGAGCCCTTTTATAAATGTCTACTGTTACGGACATGAGGATGATTGGATAGTGTTAGCTAATAGCTAAATGGCTTTCAAGTTCTGTGTTTACATTCCATTTTCTGCCCCAAAACAGTTCTTTGTGGGGTTATAAACACGCCGAATGTATTCTCTGAATAAAATAATGATCGATCGATAAGGTTACAAGTATTTATTTCAACCTCTTTAATTGTGACACTATTGTAGGAGGCAGAAGCGAGGCAACTTTTGTACCAAATAATTGAAGAAAATTAAGTTCTGGAATAGTCAGATGAGCGTGCTTATGCTGGAGAAGAGCGAAAGCTCAGAAGAAGAGGCAGGAGACTCATCAGATGATGTGACAGACACACATGAACAGGAAAACCGTCGTCCTCTGTGGGCCAAGACCAAGCACGTATGGTAACTCGATAGATGGATATTTAAGATCAGTAATAATAAGCCCAAAAATGACAAGGTACACGTTCTTCAAGTTGAGAAACTCACTGAAGATTGTCAATGACCTGGATGTAACAGAGGAAAGACATTCTTGGGAGAGTCAGGCTCATTATTTCTTCGGTTGTTGAAGACTTAATACACGGCGGAAGAATATGCGTTCATCTCCGCATTCTATTGGATCGACGTGGACCACGTGACCAAGGAACGCGAGCGTCTGACAGCATGATTTCGATATCAACGTTGAAAAACAACCCAGTTGACATTCGTTTCCTAATTGTTGTTTGGCGTGTCCACATGTGACTCATCTGTGATGAGCATGTCGATATGTGCCACCGTAACTTTGGCTTGTAGGCTGGAGAATGAGGTCGTGTTTTCTGGCCTCACGGTGTTATCGCTTCTCGGCCTTTTGGCTAAGATCAAGTGTAGTATCTGTTCTTATCAGTTTAATATCTGATACGTCCCCTATCCGGGGACCATATATTAAATTGATTTTTGGAACTGGGAGATGGAATAGGGGCTTGCTCCGTCCACTCCACGCATCGACCTGGTATTGCAGTACCTCCAGGAACGGTGCACCCCCACAGCTTTGTCAAAAAAAGTCTTCAGTCCAACGAGGTGAGCTATGTTTGGTGCAGAGCACAGAAGGTAAAAAAAGAGATTCTCAACTCTTGCATTCCGATCTTCAGTACTGTACGGAGGCGTATTAAGTTCGGACATGGAGCGTCGGAGAAAAGAGACAAGGAATGTTATTTCCTTGTTCTCTGTAACCAAGTACACAGAGCAGCTCAGTCTGGCTGGTGGACGTCATGGCAGGCAATATGACTTTAGCGCTACAGCAAACCCATTTGAAACTGCATTTAAAAATATAATATACTGTCCATGTTTTTAAAGGCTGTTTTTTTTAAAATAATAATTTGTTTTCAATTTATATGAAAGTGGGTCGCAACATGTGGGTGACAACAGCTAACCACTGTAGAATGAATCCGTTTTGTCTTAAACGTCGCCAAGGTTGTCATGCGCAATAGTTCTCAGTAGGTGGCAGTAGCGTTTTGAAATGCGCATCCAACTGTTGGAACTGGAAGTCTCGACTAACTTGAAGTGTTTGACATTCGACGAGACGAATGTATTATTTTCGTCAAGAACTACTACTAATTATGTTTACATTCGATCTTCTTTTATTAGTCAAATCATCACCCTAACCCTCTTAAACCCGAATGGGTGGTTTATATGTTTCTGGGTGTGAATGACCTCACTTTCAATTTATTTTACCGTCTCTCGATGCCGCTGTGCATTATGGGTATCCATTGACGGTCTCCATTCCAAGTGAAATTCTCAAATAGGAAGCGTATTTGTTCATGTTCATGCGCACAGTAGCGTTTCATCTCGCGTGTGTTCCGGCTTGCCCGTTGTGTGTATGGTTGTTCACGTGCTCATGATGACACCGTCGCTTGACCTAGCGTGCGCGTGAATGACTTGCGTGCTCGCGCCGAATCCAACTCATACTTACCTGGCAGGGGAGACACCATGATCAAGAAGGTGGTTCACCCAGGGTGAGGCTCAGTCATTGCACTCCGGCTGTGCTGACCCCTGCGAATTCCCCAAATGTGGGAATCTCGACTGCATAATTTCTGGTAGTGGGGGACTGCGTTCGCGCTCTCCCCTGATCATTGGTTAACAACAATAATGAAGATGTTGCTCATTGTACAAGCTGGAGTGCGCGTCATATGACGCTGTGGTACTGCAGTGTGATGCAATTTCCAGCATGCATGCGTTTGCCCTGAGTCGTAGAAGCAGTTGGTCATGACGAATGAAGCTTCATAACATCGTAACGCTTCGGTCATTGGTTGGAGTCATGGTCCATTTCTTGACGTGCACCGCCTGCTGGCCATGTGTATAATCACAGGCAACTGTAGCTTCGGCCACGTATTTTGTGATGCATTGCAATATGGCGTTTGTTGTGGCTCTTGGAAAGAATCGCAAAAAATTTTTAATCAAATATTGTGTCGACTTGAAATAATACAATATTGTTTCAACGTACTCTGTGTGTGTAACTGGTAACGGGAGTAATCATATACAGGTAAATCTAAAAAAAAATGGAAAACGCAATTGATTTCAGTAATCATACATATAGATTCTTTAAACACTTGGGAAAACACTTTTCAGAGGGCAAATTCCTGCCTAAATTCTACATTAAAAATAAATTCCATTGTTTGATAGTAGTTTGTTATGTTATATTCTAGATTCTAGCGGTGGTGAATTTGGAGCTGTCATTAGCTTTAAACTACAATCCTCAAATTATTCATGTATTAAAAAAAAGAAATATTTCAGTGTGTGTGGTGCATCTCTATAATATGAGTTTCACTTTTTGAATTGAACTACTTCACCAAATTAAGCGTTTGACACTATTATAATTTATTGAGCTGTGCCACGATGGCAGCTTGTGTAATGTGTTTGTCAACTTTGGACAATGGCATACCATAAACCCACTTTTTCATGGAGCTGCTCGACAGGGTCTATATTGCTGTGTCGAAGTAGGAAGTAGTTGAGCGAGGCAGGGCCATTGATGGTTTTTCGTCAAAATGTTGAGCAAACAGCTATTCAGCTCGTGGCCACAACGTTATACCAGCGACCGATCGTTATGACAAATAACTCATTATTTCTTCGGTTGTTGAAGACTTAAGACACGGCGGAAGAATATGCGTCCATCTCCGCATTCTATTGGATCGACGTGGACCACGTGACCAAGGAACGCGAGCGTCTGACAACATGATTTCGATATCAACGTTGAAAAACAACCCAGTTGACATTCGTTTCCTAATTGTTGTTTGGCGTGTCCACATGTGACTCATCTGTGATGAGCATGTCGATATGTGCCACCGTAACTTTGGCTTGTAGGCTGGAGAATGAGGTCGTGTTTTCTGGCCTCACGGTGTTATCGCTTCTCGGCCTTTTGGCTAAGATCAAGTGTAGTATCTGTTCTTATCAGTTTAATATCTGATACGTCCCCTATCCGGGGACCATATATTAAATTGATTTTTGGAACTGGGAGATGGAACAGGGGCTTGCTCCGTCCACTCCACGCATCGACCTGGTATTGCAGTACCTCCAGGAACGGTGCACCCCCACCGATGGTTTAAAATAACGAAGTCTTGTGTAGGTTGTTTTCCGTCGCGTGTAACACTTGGGTCGACCAGGCACTCGCGATTCAACGCGTCAGCGACACCAATCGAAACAATTGGCATGTTTTCTTAGTCTGATTTTGGGCAGAGTACGCGGGCGGGCGAATGAAGGTCCCGCATGGAGCACAGTAGAAAGTGACACAAAATGTCGCTTCCTTGTTCTCTAGCCGCTAGTTTCCTCTGTAAACAAACACAGTGCAGCCCAGCCTGCCTGGTGGACGTCATGGCAAGCAGTATGACAGAAAGGTCATTTGAAACAGCATGTAAATATAATATCGTGTACACGTTTTCAGAGAATTCTTTTACAATTATATGCAAGAAACTTTGCAACATGCAAGCTGAATGTACTGTTGTGATTCGTTCGTTCGCAGTCTGCCAAGGCGGTGACGTACTAGACGTATGCAGTGAAATGCACTCGGGCGGAAGTTCACTGCGAAGTATACCACTTTCACTAGCAAGCCCTTTAAAGACACGTTACAGTAACCACATGAACGTGTCAAACGCGACATCGCGAGTGAAACAAGGAGACCGGTTTTTATCCGGGGTTACAGATTTGATTTTTCACAGCAAGAGAAAGCTCCGCTTGCGCAGAGCGTCAAAAAATTGAGATAGACTCTTGTTGTTCCTCCCCACGGAAATCTTTAGTAAAAGGCGAAAGATTTATACGATCTGAAGAGAAACAATAGTGAACTGCTTCGGTCGCAGCGGAGCGGACTAAGTCATTGGCCGCCATACACATTTGACAAACGGTGTTCAACTCAAAAGTGCCACTATTTCTTTGGAGTCCAAATAAAAGTTCTTCATCTTCATTTGAAATACTCCAAAAGTCTCCTCTTTCAACGCAAAAAGACTATTTAGTTTTCCTGTTCTTTATCTCGATGGTCAACTGTTTCGAGGACATCTTGGCCTTTCCAGTGATCTCATGTGTTCGGTGGCTTCGAAGCGGCTGTGCTTCCTTCCCGAGACAAAATGGAGAATGCAGCAAAACACAAATGCCAGGAGAAGAGAAATGGAAAGTGAACTATTCGAAAGATAATGGTTTTTTTTCACCAAAGGCAATCATATCTTTTTGTTTATGAACATGTTATGAGTCATAATTTGGAGTCAGAGTTCAGTTGAACTTTTTGTTGGGAAAAATTCGAGCCCTTTTATAAATGTCTACTGTTACGGACATGAGGATGATTGGATAGTGTTAGCTAATAGCTAAATGGCTTTCAAGTTCTGTGTTTACATTCCATTTTCTGCCCCAAAACAGTTCTTTGTGGGGTTATAAACACGCCGAATGTATTCTCTGAATAAAATAATGATCGATCGATAAGGTTACAAGTATTTATTTCAACCTCTTTAATTGTGACACTATTGTAGGAGGCAGAAGCGAGGCAACTTTTGTACCAAATAATTGAAGAAAATTAAGTTCTGGAATAGTCAGATGAGCGTGCTTATGCTGGAGAAGAGCGAAAGCTCAGAAGAAGAGGCAGGAGACTCATCAGATGATGTGACAGACACACATGAACAGGAAAACCGTCGTCCTCTGTGGGCCAAGACCAAGCACGTATGGTAACTCGATAGATGGATATTTAAGATCAGTAATAATAAGCCCAAAAATGACAAGGTACACGTTCTTCAAGTTGAGAAACTCACTGAAGATTGTCAATGACCTGGATGTAACAGAGGAAAGACATTCTTGGGAGAGTCAGGCCTCTTCTGGACAGAATAAGGCAAGGCTGCCTTAGCTTCCCGAAACCAGGAAAAGTCTGCATCGATGAGCAAAGGATCTCTTACAGGCCGCTGTCCCATCAGGCAATTTGTTCCATGTAAGCCGTACCCTACAGGCTTAAAGGTATTTGTCCTTGCTTCTCCTGATGGTCTGATGTTGGACTTTGAAGTCCCGCATATCAAGGGAAGAATGCATTGGCTGGTCAAAGGTTGACAATTGGGGCAGCGGCAGTCCAACGCACGGTTGAAACTGTTCCCGCAGGAAGTCCGCTGTACTTCGACCGCTGCTTCGCGTCAATTCACCTCACGGTCGAATCGCTGGCCGAGGGCCTTCCGGCAACTGAGACCGTGACAAAAGAAACGTGTCCCGAAGCCACGTCGATTGACCGATGACAAACCATTTCAAAGAGAAGGGACGGGATCGTCAGTGATGATAGTCAGGAGAAGTCCAGAGTTGGCAAGAACAAATTGGTTTGACCGCGAGCCAGTTTTGACGGCTTCTACTGCACACGGGAAAAATCCTGAAGATGTCTGCATCAGATGGTCGAACAAAGACAAAGACCAGATCCAGGTCCGAGTGAGAAGACCCGCAGTCATTAGGGAGTACAATGACAACAGGGGTGGTGTTGCGCGGACCTCTGTGACCGAACGTGGACCAATCACAGCCTGCCCGAACGGTTGCGCGCGTGGTCTCTTGAAGCATCACGGGAGCGGCGACTCAACGTGACTCGTAGCTGCGCTTCCGATGCATTTGAACCGGAAATATGAAAATTCTGCTATTTTAATGTTGAAATTATTGGATTGAAAAAAGAAAATCGATGCAAAGCACGGACCATAGAACTCAAAGGAAACAATTTCATGTAACTTTCAGGTCTCATTGACTATTCACATGCAGAGGACAGGAACGAGCACCAGGGGGCAGTGAGGCTCTGCCTCACTTGCCTACCCTGACCGCACGTCACTGTGGTATACTATTATTATGATTTACAGGTAACGATTACACATAGGTTTCATCTACAGTAGAGGGTTAACTGATTGCCACTTGGCACGGGCATTATCTTTTGTGTTAATGCGTCATTAACCGCCGTCACAGGACGAAGTGGAACAACCCTAAATTCCGTAATAGCGGGACAAGTGTATCCTAAGTGATATGTGATGATTATACTGATCCTGCCTCATGTATAGTCCGTATATGTGTGGATGAAGCTCTTTAAGAAAAAAAAAAAAAATAGACTTTGTTTTTTAAAAGTATGCCTTCCCGTGCTGAAAGAGTCATGTTTAAAGTTCTCATTTTAAAACGTTATCGATGATTTCAAATTGTAGGCATTCATTGTAAAGGCAATCCTTAGTGACAGAGCAAATGTTGGCCCATTGAAATGCACTTCTTTTTACAATGTAAAGACATAAACAGGCCCTTAGCAACCATGGGAGCTGCATTGTTTTCATGTGTTGCCCTCAAACTCTGCGATTACAAGCGCACAAATGATCCTAACCGTTTGTCAAAGAAGCAAAAACAGGAACTCTGCACACACCGAGATGTATTTGGGTTAGTCTTCATGGAAAAGGCAAAGTAAGCAATTGTGGGAAAATTATACTGATCCAAAAATGTAACAGTGAAGACATTTTGGCGTCAGCAGTTTGAAAAATAGGACTTCAGAAACAATGATAACCTTTTGATGGCTAACAACTGCGGATCATTCAAATGCTCATCATGTCGTTGTCGCAGTAGTAAAGTCCTAACTGCAGTGAACATTTGTAGGGGAAAAAAAAACCCCACAAACCAATGAAATGAAAAACAGCGAGCAGGGCGGGAATTGTTGCATGACAAAGTTTGAGTTTGCCGCTGCGCAAACAATTTCATCACGCCGCGTTCATGACATCGGAATAAACCGGAGGCCCTGACGTGATGAGCGGCTGCCGTACTAATCTTCCAATAGATGTTGCAAATCGACTCGGGATGTCATCACACTTGCCCTCAGCCCCAAACGATCCAATCCTTTCAGCAGGTTGAGAGTTTACGGTCGAGCACACTCATTGCATCATATTTATAGCAACCATGATGCACGGCGCAGATTTACGATGTATATGCGTTTTTATAATCACTGCTCCACTGTCATATTTTCTGAGCATTTAAGGTAAAAGCAAAACACGAGTAAAATGTAAACAACGATGACAAGGATTCCAGATGAAAAATGCATTTTGAATCCAACTAAAAGAAGGGTCGTTTAAAAAAAACCTGACCCCATTTATTTACTTGTTATTTATTGAAGATTTCAGTATTTCTTAACCAAGGGCTATGTATGTCTACGTTAATATGTCGTATATAGCCTATATGCACAAATATACACCAACGTGTATACGAACGTGTGTCTATATTGCAAGAGCGCTTAGTCGAGACAAACAGCGCACGTTGTCAACCTGGCGGACATCTGCAGTCTAATGCTGTTAAGTGGAGTGAAACGGGCAGCGTGCGAGCTTCAAACCCTCTGCCAGCCTGCACTGTTTCTCCTCAAACCGCACACGGGCATCGGGAGGCTAATCGTAGCCGAAGCAGTCTCGCGACTGCAGGATGTTTGGCTCCAATTCAACAAGGTCGATGAAAACAAAGGAAAACAAGGCAATATTTAGGTGTCAGTGTTTATTAGCGTGCCTGCACCCCTTCTTGCTCGAATGATGGGCAACAACAACAACAACAAAAAACACACACACACACACACACAAACTGCTGTGCAACTTGATGGCACTAGAAAATGGTTCATTTTAAGTTCAGTTGAGAATTTTTTTCCCCAACACGGAGGGGTTAGTTTTTATTCCTTTTCGGGTTATGAAGCCCCAACCCTTTTGTTTAAGGTCCATATTCATATGCCGCGACCAATACGTGACGGTCTTAAACCACTTCAGCGCAAAGCCTTCTGCTGCGTCATGCGGCTTGTGTGTATTTTTAAACGGGGATCTCTTTATGTCAATTAAGAGGATTAACGGTGAGCGGCAGTCCTTCGGACCGGCGGTCGCGTCGCAGGTGCTCTTTGGGACAGCAAACCAAGCGTTCCGGCAAACGTTCGCAAAGCCTGGGCAAACCTGGTTTTGGACCACCACAACGAGACCCCCAAAAGACAGCACCCACAGCAATCTGCGCAGACAAACAATTGCAAATCCATTGTGACCTGATGGATGTCGGTCTGCGTCCAGTCTGTCTTTCATCACCTTTACCCTCGGCGTCATCCTCTTTAGAAGAGGTTTCCTTCTGGGATGGCAGCCGTGCAGATCCATTTCACGAAGCTTGCGGTGTGCGGGCCGGACGAGCGACAAATATTCAAAAGAAGGAAACGAACAGCTCTCTACTTCGAACCAAGGCTCAAGACACACGCGGTCGGCTGCACGGCTCGGCTTGGAAAACCACTGCGGGCGTCGTCGTTCTCACAGGGTCAATTGATCGCCTCTCACGTTTTTAGCTGACTGCACGGTAATCCCTCGTTTATTGGGGGGCTGAGGTACCTCTACCATACCCATATAAGGACTTTCTATACTCTTAAGTATCCAGTCGTGTACAGTAGTACGGTACACTAGGTACGTTTGAAGACAGGAAGCTTTTATTCAATCACATTTTCTTCTTTTTATATACAGCATGCTCTCAAAGTCCCGCAAATGAGAAACTATGCACGATATGAGTCTGAAAAACAAATCTGCAATGCGCTGAATCCGCAATAGGTGAACGGCGATACAGCGAGGCAACACTGTACACGCCGGTGACATTTCGCGTAACGTCGCGCTTGCGGCCGACCGAGACGCACTTTGCGCCGGCCCTTTGGAGCGCGACCGAGGAACTTCTTCCCGGTTCTGTTTTGTTGTCCAGGCTTAGTGAGCCGGCCGGGGCTTGCCTTCGGGCAGAGACACCAAATGGGGCTACGTTCAAATATTGCCGGCCGCTAGCAGTTTGCAAACTGCATATGTTGTCCCTTCAACGGGCGCGTGGAGATATTTTGAGGCACCGGCAAATTAGCACTATTACACAGGCTGTACGCTAACCACATCGCAGATATCGACATCGTGTCAGACAGATGTTTCCGCTTGCTCTCCCGGTGACAGTGTTCCAAAAAACATCACGACAAGAACAGAAATGCGCCCGGTGGCTTTGCGATTAGCCCGGATAAGACGCGAGGGAGGATGACCGCAGTTCGTAATTGTGAAGACCACTTCAACTAATCCGACCCCGATTGGAATACATGAGAACAATCCCGTGAGGAGGTTGAAGAACACTTTCCACTGTCGGTGCGTTTGCCTTTTTTTGTACTGGATTATTTCTGCATTCTCTTCACAGTATGTTCACTATCGTTGCACTTTTGAGCTCACGAGATCTCCCCGTGTTGTCTCTGCAACTGATATGCTGCGAGCGAGGAGGCCCATATAGACAGCGATTACAGGACACACTGTGTTTGTACGCCTCCCCATGAATTTCCTCCCAGAGGGCCTTGAAGTCAAGGAAGCGAGGGAGCAAAGATGTTTACGCAACAACAAAGCATCCTAAGGACCGCATAAGAATTGTCAAATAGGTTTGACAAACCTTGAATTAAAAACAACGACGACAGTTGAATTGATAGCAAACCGGGGAGGGATCGGAGGTAGCTGTAATCCGATATAAAGGACCTGTTTCTCCTCCCACTCCCCCTGCCCCTGCCCCTGCCCCTGCCTCTGCCCCTGCCTCTTCCTCCTCCTCCTCCTCCTGCTGCCTCCTTGTGCACTGCAACAGGTTCAACTGTGAACCGACTAATGTCGTAACTCACGGGAAAAGAGCAAACGCAAGAAGCGGATTGAAGTTCCCCAGCGATTCAAAGCGGCGCAATGATATTTCGGACAGCGGTGGAGCATGCCAAGAAGCATCCTGGCGTGAGTCATCTCATTCTTTCCTGCAAATGTCTTTCTTTTTTCTTTTTTTTTGTTTTAATGCATTTGGTCAGAAGCTACGAGTCGCGGTCGTAATGTATCGAATGTGTTGATATGATGAAGTGGATCCTAATAAGATCATAATGTTCCCTCAAATTATTTGGAACTGAGAAAAGCGTGACGGAAATCAGCATTTCAACAGAATTTGTTCGAACAGGAAAAATGACTTGGACAAAGAAGATGGTACCTTCACATCATCATTTGTTGCGCAACCCGAGGTGCCTCCTCCAGACTTGATGTTTCAACTCCTTCCACAGTTTATCCCAATTGAGTTGAGGACTCTGCAGAATAGTCCAATGTCTTGTTCTTCGCTGTGTTTTGGATCTTTATTTTGCCGGCCTGCCTGCCAGTGGCCCGTTGCTGAAACTTTCTTAATTGTTTTAAATTGCAATTCTCTATCGGAGTGGCATAGAACATCTTGAAGCCTCTTTTTGGGTGATGAAATGTTCACTTTTTGCCAAATTGCTGCCCTTAGAAAAACACTTGGCTCTTTGAGTTCAGCTCGTGACAAATGTGAGCCAAAACAAAACGAGTGTCGCCTTCACATTTTTGTTCCGCGTAGTTCATTTACTGCATCATTTCCCCCCGGATTGGCTCGCATACGTGTGTCGTGTTCTATCCGTTAGTCCAAGCAGCGCGTGCACGTGTGCGTGTTTGGAGGTCTAATGGTGCCTCATCTCATTTGGTCAGATTCCTTCAGTTAGTTGGCAGCTTTGCTGAGGAGCTAAAGCGCGAGAGGCGTGCGAGACTCAAAGTGGCGCAAACAGCCGTGGTTTCCAATCCAAACTGACAAAATGGGGGCGGGGATCCGAGTCTGCGCCTGCAGGAGAGAGGATTAGGAAAATGCGTCCTTTTTTCCCTTTCTTCCGTTTTCAAGCTGCTCTGCTGACAGAGAGCCTTTACTTGTGGCACTTCTTCCGTCTTGTCAATGGTTTGGGGGCGGGGCCTGCAAAACCCCTCCATCACATCACATGAGAGAGAAAGACAAGAAGGCAAGCTGTTGCTCAGGCAATGGTGCTCAAATCAAATCACCTGATATATATATATATATATATATATATATATAGTATTTTTTTCCCCTTCGCTACGATTACTTTTCCTTTTCAGACATTATTCGCTGCTGTTGTTCTGTCTTATCATTATTGCCATTGTTAGCACATTACCATTACTGACCGGCCATAACATTATGATCACTTGCACAATACATATCATGATGTCCAATACAAGAGCTGGCGCAAACATTCTGAGTTGACAAAATTAATAATGCACAGTTTTGACTCTGTCATGTAACAAATTGAGGCAACCAAAATATGAGACGCAGTTCTCCCTGTGATGCAGTAAACCATTGCAAAGTACAACCGCAGTAATAAACATGCAGTTTAATGAATATCTCTCTGGCAGATTTAGTCATACTGAACATTATTAGCTTTATATATATTATATTTGGCAAGTGTGGCTGCTTCGTCTATCTACAGTGTATAGCGGTACGCAGTTTGTAACAAATGTCATAAATGTCGTGCCAAAGGTATCCTAAGTTAAAAACATAATGGCCAAAATAATCTTCTCATATTTCTGTCATGGTTAATAAATGAGTATGTGGAAGATTGTTCATCCAAAGGATTTTTTATGCTAACATATCATTTGCATTGTTACCTCTTAGAGCATTTCCACTTTTAAATGATATTTCTTGCACTGTACGCTGTTTTCATTGTATTTTTATTTTTCTCTTTGTCTTAAATGTTGATAAGCTTTTTTTTTCCTCTCTATTTTTAAATGCTTTTTAATCATGTAAAGCACATCGAGTTACCTTGTGTATGAAATGCGCGATATAAATACGTTTGCTTTGCTTTACTTTGCTCATTGCTCTATTTTTTAATTTGTTACTTTACAAAAACAAACTTTAAAAAAACGCATTGTTATTTCATAATGACTTGCATTCTTGAACAGACAAATCTGTTTTAACGGTCGAACGCGTTGCTTGATGATTTTCTGATTTCACAGAAAATCTGAATCCGAATCAGAATCCGAATTAGAATCGTCTTTATTTGCGAGCTCGCCTAAAATAAAAAATCCACATCAAAGCACTTCATGATGTCTGGTGGTCGAACACGATTGTTAGCGCTTTGCATATCACCCCTTTGTTTATTGCTCAACGACCGTTATAGGGTGCGCACTGTATGGCGATACTGTCTGATTCAGGACATTTTTTTTTCTTCTATGTCTCTTCTCAGCTCATCCCTCAGTTTTTCTTCATCTGCTTGGGAATGGGCGGTGCCAGTCTATACCTGGTCCGACTGGCCAAAGGACCCCATGTCACGTAAGAACCTTGACCTTGTGACACCGGACGGTGTCAGTAAATTGTTTGAAAAAAACAAAAACAAAAAAAAAAAGCGTGGCTACGACGAAGAAAGAAGAACTACGCAGGCTCCTCCAACGAATGATTGATGAGTTCATCTAGCTTGAGACACACGGCCCAATACTTTTAAAGACCGTGTTATCAGAAATGAACATTCAACATTCTCTCTTTATGTTTTAGCTGGGATAAGACCAATAACCCCGAGCCCTGGAATAAACTTGACCCCACGTATCAGTACAAGGTGACCTCGCGAACACACACGCGCACACGCTGCATCAGCACAACGCCAACGGGCCTCTGATTCTTCTTCTTCTTCTCTGCTTTAGTTTGTGGCCATCACCACTGACTATAAAAATCTGAAGAAGGACGGACCTGAATTCTGAACGTTCCCCACCCTGCCAGTGCGTCCGAAATAGTCCCATGCAAATACTGCAACCGTTGACAAATATTCTTTGGAAATGTCACTGTGCGTTTTTGCTCTCAAGCAATCAATAAAAAGGAACAGATTATTCCTCTTCAACTTTGATTCGACTCCCTCTTTCTGAAATTCTCCTCAGCTCAATTTGACCTTCGATGAGACCTGTTGTGAAAAATGTCACTTCGCAGTCGCTTGAGCGGTGTCTGTGAGCGAGTCGTTTTGCATTTCCGCCCCTGGGTGTCATTGGAACGAAAGCACTCCGTCAGCTACAACTGGCCCCCAGCCCCAAATTGTGCAGATGTCAAATCCTCTGTTATTTTTCGATCCTCCGCACGCACAGTTTGACGAACGAATGGCAGAGAAACCTGGCAACCGTTTGAAATTGTGAAAAAGCGCTAACGCTAGCAAAACTGCCAAAGTCGTTCGATCATCAGATTATCTCGGACGCTCGCGCCAACGCGACGCGAAAGGTGTCCCGGCCGGCCGGGGATGGGTTTTCTCTCTTTTACGAGCCAGTGCGGCTTTTTCCTTTTCGTGCCGTGTGTCCGCATCCAGACGCGAGCGATGCGAACCTCGCACGTTCAAAGAGAAATGTCAAGTTCTCTCGGAGTTGAACGTGTCTGATGTTCAATGACCAAACGGAGAAAAAGTCAATACAGGTAATAGTGGAATATTGCAAAAAAATCGAGTGTAAAGCATCTTGGGATAGGGGAG
The DNA here is from genome assembly GCF_024500275.1 of Phycodurus eques. Lineage (NCBI taxonomy): Eukaryota > Metazoa > Chordata > Actinopteri > Syngnathiformes > Syngnathidae > Phycodurus > Phycodurus eques. Next base: position 1,159,133 of record NC_084525.1, on the reverse strand, counting down.
GCGAATGTCCCGCACATCCATCCACTTGCCATCACACTTTGGTGAGCCGGAGTCTGTCCTAGCTGACTTCGACTGGACACGATGACTGAGTCGGATAGGAATCTTTTTCCATAACCGGCTACGGAATAGGTCCCTCTGTTAACAGTGTGTGCGTGTCAGTTGCCACCCAGAGCGGAGTGTACGGCGTATAACAACATCCTGTGTGCGTGGGCACTGTCATTCAAGCTTCTTTTGATCAGCAGGAGAGCTGCAGCAGCCTCCGTTGCACAGTGCTGAAACGTTGATACCACAAGTTAACACGAGCCTACCTGGCGCACGCACACTTTACTGTATGCTAGGAGCACCTGACTAATAGAACACCTGACATGCCCCACAATTAGCACATTCAACCCTCAAAATTCACTTGTCAAGCATCGGGCAGTAACATCCACCCGTCCGATTCTCACAGCACGTCCTCATCGAGGTCACCGTAAGTTGGAGCCTCCGGTATCCTAGCTGACTTTGTGCTAGAGGCGCGGTATACCCCATACCCTCGCATTTACACTAATTAGCAATTTCGAGTCTACAATTAGCAGCACGGTGGACGACCGGTTAGAGCGTCTGGCTCCCAGTTCCGAGGACCGGGGTTCAATCCCCGGCCCCGCCTGTGTGGAGTTTGCATGTTCTGCCCGTGCCCGCGTGGCTTTTCTCCGGCCGGGCACTCCGCTTTCCTCCCACATCCCCAAAACATGCACGTTAAATTGCCCGTAGGCGTGACTGTGAGAGCGAATGGTTGTTTGTTTGTCTGGCGACCGGTTCAGGGCGTGCCCCGCCTCCTGCCCGAAGATAGCCGGGATGGGCTCCGGCACGCCCGCGACCCGCGTGAGGAGAAGCGGCTCAGAAAATGGATGGCTGGATGGAGTCTTCAATGATCCGAACATGACGGTTTCGGGGATGTGGGAGGAAGGTGTGGTTCCTGGAGAAAGCACGGCGAGAACATACAAATTGCACACAAAAAGATTTGATCCCCAAACCTCAATAGTGTGAGGTTGATGTGTTAACAACGGAAGCACTGGGTGCCCACCTTCCTTAACAGTTCATGTTTGAAGCAATATTTCTCAACACGCCCAAGTTGTATATTAAAACCATACGGAATTAAAATCACATAAAACTACTCACTCTTTGACTTCGGGTCTGGCCGTTCCATGTTTACCCATTAAAAAATGTCCGCAAATAACAATGATGTCCGATAAAGAAGTCACTGTTTTTTCAGGCTTTTTTTTTAGATCAAATTTGCACCCAAAAAAGTGTTTTATTTTTTTGGTTTTTGGTTTTTTTATCTTTAGTGGTGTTGTTGAGGTAAAAATGCTTCTACACGAAGAATGTCTGTGGATTTAAGAGTCTTCCCCGAGGGACGCCAGCGCACCGCGTCAAAGCAGCAGTCGGGTCGTGAGAAGCGGGCGCAGATGCGATGCGGACGAGACACTATTTGTCTTGTAATGTTGCCTGTGCGTCTCTGAGGACGTGCATCCTCGCGTCTGTTTGTATGCGTTTGCCAAGGACGAGCCTGAAAGCTCCCCTGACCTTTGAGTCGTGTATCAGCTGGTCAGCCTCTAAGGACGGAACACATTCCACTGGGGGGGCGGCGGGGCAATGGAAAGCCTGAGCTCGAACACAAAGCAGTGAGACACGGAACAAAGGTCCACTCATTTTCGGGGCAAGCGAATGAAAATGCTCCAGTGGGCAGCAGCAGCAGCAGCAGCATCCGGTCGGCTTTTACAGCGAGACCTGAAACACACGGAAATCACAATCAGAATCAGAATCATCTTTATTTGCCAAGTATGTCCAAAACACACAAGGAATTTGACTCCGGTCGTTGGAGCCGCTCTAGTACGACGGAGAGTCAATTTACAGAACACTTTGGGGACATAAAGACATTGACAAAAAAAAAATTGTGCAAAAAGATGCAGAGTCCTCTCGCACTTAGAGCAGTTCGAATGACTCATATTGCAATGACCATTGTGCAAAGGGCGCCGAGACTTCAAGGAGCGGATGCGGTTCAAAGTGACGAGTAGCGCGATCATCTGGGACAATGTCGGTTGTGCAAATGTTACAGATACTCCTCGATCCGTGTGCAAATGGAGCAGATGCTACTCTGGCACGAGTGGCCGGTATATGCAAATAGTGCAGCGTGGCGAGACAACGACAGCGGGTGCACGAGTCATACATCATTGGCCCCACACAAATGTGACAACCAACTAAAGTAAAAAAATTGCCACCTTGTTGTAATGGAATTATAGGTTAGCTGTTTAAGAAGTTGATCGCAAGAGGGAAGAAGCTGTCGGAATGTCTACTAGTTCTAGTTTGCGTCGATCGGTAGCGCCTACCCGAGGGAAGGAGTCGGAAGAGCCGGTGACCGGGGCGCGGAGGGTCCGAGAGGATTTTGCACGCCCTTGTCTTAGTTCTGGCAGCGTGCAAGTCCTCAAGGGCGGGTAGGGGGGTACCGACAATCCTTTCAGCATCCTTTCAGTAGAACCGTCTCAGCGGCTCCGGCGGCAGGCCGTGCTTTCTCAGAAGCCGCAGGAAGTACGTCCTCCGCCGGGCCTTTTTGAGGACGGAGTCGATGTCGGTCGCCCGCTTCAGGTCCCGAGAGACTGTAATTCCCAGGAACTCGAAGGTCTCCACGGTTGACACGAGGCGGCCGGACAACGTGAGGGGCAGCCGTGGCGAAGGACGCCTCCCGAAGTCCACGATCATCTCTACAGTCTCGAGCGCGTTCGGCTCCGGGTCGCGTCGGCCGCGCCGCGGCTCCGGCCGCTCCGCTCCCCGTCGATATGCGGACTCGTCGCCGTCCTCGATGAGGCCGATGACGGCGGTGTCATCTGCAAACTTCAGTCGGGTTCGCTGAGGTGCGGTCGTTCGTGTAGAGAGAGAAGAGCGGCGGAGAGGTGATCTACAAAATGATTTTCAAACGTGAACAAAGGTTTTGGGGACAATATTTCAGGTAATAGAAAAGAAGAAAGAATTGCAGTCGTGTCATGGGTGCGTGTGCGCTGGTTGTCGTCGTCCCCCCGTCTCGTACGCACCCGCTCCTGCGGGCATCTTCCCCACCTGCGCCTCGTTTCCCCTAATGGCGCCGCGCATTTAACCTCGCGTCTCCGTCTTTCCGGTCGCCGGTTCGTTGTACCTCGCCGTCACGTTGCCGCATTCCTCGTTTCCACTCTTCCTGTTCCGATTGTCGACCTCGCCCTTTTTGCCTGACGTTTTTCGGATACCGTCGCCTTCGCGGCTAGCCCGCCTGTGTGCCGACGTCTGCCAGTTTATTCAACTTCTCTTTTTGAAACTGTCCATTTGAATTGGAGTCGCGCGTTTTGCGTCCTGTCCGCTGTTCCGTTCACGACAAGTCCTGTGAAATGATGAAAATGATAACACGACTGCCAACGGCCTAATAAATGAAGAAGACTTTTTTTCGCCCTTTAACTGAAGGAACATAAATGTGGCACGAATCACAGTACGGACAAGTTAAAAAATAAGAGAAATTGAAGCGACCATTTTGGACTAAAACTAATTCACAGAGTCAAAGTAAAACCAACTTTTTGAAGGAGATGACGATGGAACCCTCGCTGAATATGTCAATTGTAAAACCACCCTGGAAAAGAATGCAAATGGGAAAAATATCGCTGTTTCTACATTCAGCCTATCTTATGTTGCTTAAAAAAAAACATTGGAATAGAAATGTTCCCACATCCTTCAAGCCTTTTTTGATTGTATATTTCTGATACAAGAATTCTCATCCCAACTCATTTATTGTCCCCAAAAGGTGTACCGTTTGGTGTTGAACCAGCATCGAAGGATTACTTCTTTTGCATTTTGACTTAGAAAACGGATGGCCGCGTGCGTGAAAGTGAGGCCTGTTTCTTTCTATTCACGTGGAATGAAACGAGTTGAGATCTGAAGTAAGCAGCTGAGCTGCTCTTTCTTGTTTCTTTTCTCGCAGTGTGATGCTGTGATTGTAGTTGCAGCTCTTCTTTTTCCCCCCCTCTGCACTGTTCCCAAATGTGATTTCATTGAAAGGAAATGACCAGAGGAAATGCCGGCAGCGCAACACGCTGGCTCTGTGTTGATCGTCGCCAAAGATCCTTCTTCTTTTCCCACATTGTCAAGGCGAGCAACATTTTTCCACTTAACTAAAATCACAACATACACTGTGCGTACATACGTAGATGTTGTCGTGCTTTAAAAAAAAAAAAAAAAAAGCGCTCTCCGTGTTTGTGTTGTCGTGTTAACGGTGGGGTTTAGTTCCCGGACCCTGCAAGAAAGTGTGGCCCCCTCGAGGGTTTGAATGGGGGGCTTAGTGACAAAAAGGCAACTCACTGAAAGGACTTCAAACCACCCACTTGAACAGAGCGGGCAGCAGCGGGTGACCTAGAACATGTACCGTGCACGACGGCAGTGTCCTGCTCACAACAGTAAATACAGTCGTGCCCGTTGAAAGGGACGGCAATCCCCTTAAAAGCCATTTCAGACCGCGCAAAAGGACACGTTTTTGCAATGTGTTCTTTGGAATCATAAAAAGATCCCGCAATAGCATTGAACCGTATAAAAACACGAAGACCATTATTAATAACATAATTAAAAAGAATAAACAGAATGACGCAGTTTGTCCCGCATTTCTTCAATTCAATGGATATTGTGCTACTCCTTCTGCTGTGCGCACCTTGACCACCGAGGGGCAGTAGAATCACTACATAGAGACACAACAAGAAGTTTCACGACTGACTAAGTGGCGGCAATATTCGTCTTTTTTTGGGTTTTTTTTCTTTTGCAAAGGATAAAGAAAGTACGCTTGTGAGTATTGTTATATTGTCTGCCGACGTGCGTTACTATCGGTGCAATAAACAGCTTGAAGCCTCGTCGAAGAATCGCTTGCCAGACAGCCGCTCGCTGTGAAGTCAGTCGAGTTGAGTTCACGACCGACGTACGGCGCTTGTATGTCAACATTTTGCTCGCATGCCGAAGCAGAAAAAGCTCGTATCTTGAAAAAGTCACGGCACCGCTACAAATGCCATCGCTGAATCGCAACGGGCGCGACTGCTCCTTTGCGCCCGATAGACAAAAGGTGTCAAACTCAAGGCCGACAATGTGAAAAAAAACGTTTGCCGCCCCTGCTACTGGCGATGATTCTCTATATTATAACTACATTATAGTTGATGCATTGAGGGCCGCCCAACGCGCGTCGGGAATAATCGGGAAAATATTTCGAGGGTCGAAGTTCGATCAGCACTCGCTGCAACAGCTTCCCTGATTTAAAGCCACAATATGCGATTGTGTGGATCTACACTGCTTGGTGATAGAGAGACTCAAATGTCAGGGGGCCAGCCAGGACGGCTCCCGTGTTGACTTGCTCTGCGCTTGTGTTGCTGTTCAGTTGCGTGCAGAGTTTGTACCAACGCACGACGACAGGAAGCTGAGGGTCTCTGTAGCCTCCGCGGTCAGTGAGTCGGACCCCCGGGAAAGGGTCTTGGCGAACAGCTCCACCTACCGGTGGCACTCAGTGAATCTGCATTACTTTGTGCTCGAAGAGCTTTGAAATACGTTTGTAGAACGGAGCTACTGTGGGACGTCGAATTCTGATCGCGATCTGTCCCGGGATGCTGGTGGATTTGCTTGAATTGAATAGGGATTTGTCCCGTAGGAAATAATGCTTATGCCTATTGCTGAAGGAGAGTTGACTTGAAGCATCACTGTTTAACATTGTTCATTGAAACTCAAAGTTAAGCAAAACAAATGATGTACTCACACTCTGTCTTGGTCTTACACAGGCGTCTGTTTTTGGGGAGGAGATTTTGTTATTTTGTTACGTGTCTGGTGTTCTGTGTTGGCCACCGAAGTACAACACACATTATAACAGCAGTAAGAATACACAAAGGGATTTTTTCCCCCATTTTAAAAAATCATTTTAGTTGTTGAAAATTGATATGCTGACATTTTGTGTGGTGGTTTGAACTGCAACTTTAGAGGCAAGAATTCTGGCTGAACTCCAAATTGCATTCGTGGAACGCCATGGAAAAAAAGATAAAGCTTCCGTTTTTTTTTTGGTCCGGTCATCTTTGCAGCCAGGCCTCCAGCGTGAAATGACAATCTTCATAAATAAAAGGCTGCCTCCTTCAGCTGTCAGGAAGTTGGCGTTTGTCACAAAGTAAGAACTTTTGAGTCCATTCGAAAGCCATCGCAACCCGGTTGCATGATGTCCTTATGTGACTGACCAAGGTAGGCGGATGACTAGTCCTTACCAAGGCTGAGACACAGACAGTGAGCCGGAAAAACACAAACAAGGCTCCCGCAGCTTTGAAAGAAAGAAAAAAACCTCGGTGTTAGCTATTGTTGAAGGATTCTGCGGAAACAACCTGCAGCTCATTTGAATTGGAGCGACTGAGTCCTCCTGTACAGTTCTGATGGTGTTTCCAACTGTTCTCGTTGAATGGGAAAAGGCAAGTCCACGCTGTCCTGGGATTATTAAAAACAAAACAAAAAAACACGAATATTTGAATTCAACCGCCGTCGATGGCAGTGAGCGAGTTAAAAAAGAAAATCCAAAAATCATGTGTTTCTCCAGCGCTGGTCCAGTAGTGGCACTGCAGTAGTACTGTAAGGATAACACCATAGCAGAAACTCTAAATGAGTGTCTCCCAACATTTACTGAGCAAAAGCACATATTTGACATTGTAAAACAAACACAAACAGCCACGGCACACTTTCAGAAAATGTCACAAAAAGTAGATACGCAGGTTAATTGCCATCGAGCGGAAGAGTACTATTTAATAGTTCTGCTTGTCAATATACGTCACTGGCGTCGATAGATGAACAAAGCGACATTATCTGTAGCGATGAAATGGTCGCAGACTGTCGGCAAAGGTCAGCCACAGCCGCCTTCTAAGGCTTTGTTGAAGACTCGCCCATTGTCAGACGGTTCGGCAATCATCCCTGCAAGACGCGACAACACTACCCCGTCAATCCCTCCGCCTTCTGTCCCCAAATGCGAGTTCCGCCTCAGCAGTTTTGTTGACCCGTCCCGGTGGCTGTTTGGGATTCTGCTACAAAGACAACAACGTGTGAGTTTCTCCCGTCCTGCTCTCTGTGAAGTGCAGGTGAAGACAGCAATTCAGTGTCACCACCATCCCTGGTCTGCCACCTGTGGATTATGGAGCACGACGTGACTTTGCCCTCGAACAAACTCGCAATCTTCAAAGTCTCGCCGTCTCGACTGTGACGTTAACTGCTGCTGCTGCTGCTGCTGCTGCTATTAAAGCCGTTTCCAAGTCTTCCGGTTGTTCGGTGTGCTGCACTTTGGTCCTCCATCACACTCGCCTGGTGTCACGGATCATTTTCAGACCAATGAAGTGAAATGGGATCATTTCTTGTGCCTCCTCGAAATGCTCGGCAGTAACGTTGTATAATACGATAAATGATTTAACCTACAGGTGAGCGTGTGTTGTTGTTGTTGTTGTTTTATTGGGAATAGCGATGCCCACAAGCAGTTGGAAAAAACAAAACCAAGAAAACAGGTTTTAATGTTTTTAAAATGGAATTCATGTCAATAATTCAATTACCAAATGTGTTATTCGTTGAATGTTCCTGTCAAACATCTTTGTGCATGAGGCAGCTGCGCTGACCCTCAAGATGCCAATAAGACAGCAAAGTTCACGAGACGGCGTGCCAGGCCTCCAAACGCAACACTTCGGGAAAAAGTTTGATTTGATCTTGCTTATAAAGTCACGTTTGTCAGGGATCTTCCTCAATGACTTCATTTATTATTTCTTTGTATTGAAACTTGGCCTCGTCTTGTGCATGCGCTGTCACGTCTGAGAAAAACAAACGATTTAGGAATTATTCATAAGCAGTTATTTTGACGGGACGTAGTGTCACCGTGCAGACTAAATAAGAGTTCTTATGACGCTTATACATGCAGACGTCGTGAAATTCCAACGGTAGCCTTCATTTAGCAGCGGACGTTCAGTCCATACTGCACAGTACCATCACAGTCTAATATTACTCATAATGTTGTATTTTCAAATATTTATCTCGCAAACACGAGTTACAAACACTGATAGAAGCATACCAATGAGTGCTAATCAGTCTAAATAAATCCTGGAAAAGCCAATTAATTGATGTACAAATGTACTGAATGAGGGGCTGTCGTAAGCATTCGCACTCAGAGTGAAATCCTGCCGTCAAATCTCACGGGAGAGATGGAACTGCGGGGAAGGAAGTTCAAACAATTCTCAGCATGTCAGTCATTTCTTGTCACTTGCGTTCCTTCTTTCTGCCACTGCCCTCCCTCTGCTGCCACCGAAAGACGCCTCGTGCCTGAAAGTCGCATGAAATTCCACACGGCGATTGTGAAGCGCGAAAAACAAGTTGAAAAATTAAAAAAAGAAATACAAAGGTGCAAGTGAAGATCTCCCAGCATCTCCTCACCGGCTCCAGTCAAACGTCCATCGAGGTTCCTACCCTCACTTTTGGGTCGCGAGCCAAAGGACGAGATCCCGGATACGAGCGGCCGAAAAGAGTGACGCCTCCCCGGCGAGGTGTTCCGGGCACGTCCCGCCGGGAGGACGACCCCGGACTCGCCGGAGAGAGACGTCCTTCGGCTGGCCCGGGAACTCCTCGGGATGCCCCCGGAAGAGCTGGATGAGGTGGCCGGGGAGAGGGGAGTTTGGGCCTCCCCGCGACCCGACCTCGGATAAGCGCTGGAAAATGGATGGATGGAAACCTCACCAATGAAATATTCAAACAAAACAGTCCTGCTGCCTGTTTTTCGATTTTGTAATTTTGATCTGAGCCTCAAATTGAATTGAGGAGACTCTATCGCTTTTTTTCTTTTGTTACATTAAAAAACTAATTTAAGAAATATGACCAGTCCATTTTTGGGGGTTTTTTGATTTTCGATTGCCAAACGAAAATGGAAGAAAGAAGAAATGTAAGAGGATGATGCCGCAACTTTTGCTTGTGTTGCAAATGTTCTGCTTCCACTAACTTTTTGCTGTCGTTGTTTTTGTATGATTGCTCAGCTTGTGTCTTTGGTAAACATGTGCAAAAACCCTTTCATCACTTCACATAATATCCTTTGTACCCGGGGGGGGGGGGGGGGGGGGGGGGGGTTGGAACCGAGGGAGTGGAACTAATGGGCCCTTTGAAGTTCCAAACAATCCACTGAATAAAAGGAAGCTTAGGCCCGTATGTGTTTTTCATTGGCGTGCTTATGGAAGATAATGAAAAAGGCAACGGTAATATGTCAGGGCTTGTTTGTTCGTCAGCTTCTTGTTGCGTGTTGTTTTGTCCAAACACACTAAACTATTGTCGCGGCGTAAATGAAGTGCGTCTCTCCTTTCATCTTTTGCCTTCATTATTTTTTTGACGAGCCTTTGGTGCATTCAAGCCTCACGTAAAGCGCAGGAGGCTAACTTTGACAGTCAACCGTCTTTCGGGACTAAGAAGTCTGCAGCGCCGGTTTCCCTTTCGCCCGACCCGAGATGATCACGGCGATCGGACAAAACATTTGCGCGTACAAGCGGACGGTCGAACGCGACGTTTCCATCAAGCTCTCCGTGCCCTCGGTTCCGAAAGCCGTCAAGGTTGGACGTGACCGCGCCGAGAAGAACACGCAGCAGAAGACTTCGGAGACTTCTCGCAAGGTTCAATATGTTGAGAGAAGTTGGAAACGGAAGCATTAGTTGTGTTTCAGCAGCGTGGGCTCTGACAAGAAATGAAGCAGTCGACGTGAATGGCCTTTATTGCCAAGGCACACATAAACACCGGTGACAGAGATCGTTGTCCCGCTGACGTGTCAGATAACACGAGTCCACGTAAGACGACCTCAATAAAGACCCTGCAAAGGGAAATGGGATGTGTTGATGACATGCTAATTGCTGACAAGACTGAGAATGATGCAGTGCTGAATTGTGGAGCTAAATTGACAAATAAAATGGCGCCCGGTGACGTCCTCACGGTCTCGGGTTTGATAGAATTGTCTCGTACGGTTCTGTTGCAGTTGTCTCCATCATTGAGTCCATCGTCCAACATTTCCCGCCGTTGGCTCGAGTCGGTCCGCCCAAACATAGGAACACGTGTAAGGTCAGACATTCTCCTGGAGTGGATTGTGTTCGAGTTCTGAGGTACCGTGCGCCACATAGTAATTGACTGCATATTGGTGAGCCGTGAAAGCGTCTTTCCAAAACAAAAGCAAAACGCTCGACGGCGTATAAGGGGCCATCCCCCGGATCGGCGCCATTTGCCATTTGCTTGTTGTAACACTCGCAAAAGAATCTTTTTCTGCAAATCCATCTCGCTACCGTTCCCAAATTGAACGAGTCAAAATGCGTGTTGGCTCATCTCGATCGACGTTCTCGTTGTATGTCATTGTTTTATTGTACCGCGTAACGGGACTGAGAGTAACCGGAGTGAGTTTTTCCGCATAGAATTAGCAAACGCAGGAAATATAGCCGCATAACATTTATGTTAACGTGCCGAGATCTCATCCGTTCCGGTCGTCGTCGAAATGGGATCAAATATACAAAGCAATAAATGCGTGAACTGGCTTTTAAGTTCTCGAAGGGGGTAACGCCTTGGAGTCACAAGACTGAGTGAAAACCCAGGCAGGGACACGACTCAAGTTGGAATTTAAACTCCGTTGTTTTTCTTGAAAGAAAATCATCGAAAAAGTAGAGTCGCGATAAGGACTAACACGAGTAGGTAAAAAGAAATCACATTTCTAAAGGACAAAGTCTAACTTTGGGAAGCCGAGACAGGCTGGACGCTAATTGTCCACTCTTCAAAGTACTTGAAATAAATCTGTCGAATTGTATGTATTAAATATGCTGTCAGATCAATGTGCAGGATAATTTGCTCACCCAAAATATATACACGTCATCTTATACATTTGATTTCGTGGGAATGCAAATGGCACCGATCCGGTGGAGCTACCCTCTTTTAGAAACGGAAGTAAACGTTTCATTCCGGAGTTGTCATCCGAAGTGCTGCTGGTTTCCGGTCTGCCTGAAAGTTGCGGTCCGGGCAAACCTTCTGCACCAGCCTGTAGTCGGTACCGGCGAAGGCGATGAAGATGCAAATCACCTTAAAGGGTTTGGCACAGATCCACGCCGCCTGCGACCGGGTGTTTTCCGAGTAGCACGTCTGACCCGGGTCGTACATGCAGGGCTTGGTCTTCTTGGACCGGTTTGTCCTTCAGGTACTCGACGCGGCAATTGAGTTCCGTCGTCGCCGTCAAATCCCGCTGCTGCTTGTGCGGGTCCGGAGAGGTGGAGCCAGTGGACTGAGAGCGGGAACCTAGGTCCGGTAACAGTACCGAGTTCCCGGTCTGAATACTTAGAACTCCTGGATGCGGAACCTCCAAGCCAACAGCTTGAGAAGGCGGAACAATGCTGACCGATATGTTTCCTAAATGGGAAGAGTTGTGGCGGAAGTAGACACCGAACGTGCCGTCGACGTGGTCCACAATTTTGCCGGTCACCAGAAGACTGAACTTCAACGTTTTCACGTTGAAGTAAAAGTCAGCCCAACCCAAAATCTTCTTGGACTTCGGGGAGACTTTTGAATGCGGTTTGGATTGAGGGTTGTACCGATGTCGATCGAGGGCCAGGGAAAAGTTCCGCGGCCGGCCGTACGGGCCGAGGGATCCGTGCGCGGGGCTTTTGTATTTGGTGGAGATGATCTGTAAGTCCTTGGAGATATGCTTCACCTTCAACGCCGCTCCGGCAGAAGCGCCTCTTTCCCCTTTGTCCGCCCTCCGTTGTCGGTTTGCCGAGTCGGAGGCTTTGACTGTTTCTCGGCCCTTGGAGGAAGAAAAGGAAAACCAAGCACACGAATGACGAGTCACAACGTGGCACGGGTCTGTTCGAGCTTATTCTACACATCGGGCGCGTGGTATTTCCCTCGCGATTTGCATTTGCACAACGTGGCTATCGAGACGACCGCTCCTTCCGGAACGCTGCCGTGCTACGGCGCGGTGCGTCTGCCTTACAGCTTCAGTTACTTTGACCGAAACGAGATAGCACTTCATGTGCGTGTGGCGCGTGCAGCGGAAACATCGCCAAACACAGATACGATGCCCGTCCGTCCATTTTCTAAATTTACGGCGGTCTACCGCAACGCCGTTCATGACCCAGAACTACATGGACAGTACGGTTCTAACAAATACATACATACATTTCAAAGGCATTTTTCGTAGCAGAGTACATTTCCTGCCCTAAAATAGCAACGCTAACAACAACACGGAGTTGTGTCTACCAAATGAATTGTGCGCATCCAGTCGTCATTGTGGAGTTCCTCTCCTTAAAACTACCACTTGGGAGGAAAAACTTTGGCTCCACTGTGAGAGACAGGTCCAACTTTTTAATGCACGGAGAGAACCGAGAAGAACTTGCAGACAGCCGACGTCGGTTTGCTTCCTCCTCTATATTTTGGGAATAAACATCGCCCGCGCGGGATGTCATTAAGCGCGATCACCTCCTGCCACCTCGGCCGCGTTGCCGACTCGCATCGGCCGCGGGCGGGCGACGTGCGCCGCTCTCGCCGAGCCCAATTAGAGCCGACAGCGTGACGACCGCGTCGGCGGATCCGACACCGTGCCGGCGCGGCGACGGCGACGACGACACGGCGAGAACCGTAGCGGATGCCGGGCCGACGCCGAGAGGGGACGGGCGGCGGAATACGCACGCACCCGAACAACGTGGAACGTTTTTTTGGAAAGGATTTTGTCCGCGGCTAGAAAAAGATTGTCCCGATCTACCGCGTTCGCCCGAGCACTCATAACTGTCAAATTAGGCGTACGCGCGACAGCCGAGCCGCGTGTGCTGTTGAAATGACGAGGTTGACAATTGTACAAAACAACACGACGCAGTACAGTTATTCATCACAAGCCAGAATACGGAAATGAACTCAGGTGATGAGAGTACTCTTAACGAACGCGTATTGCAGCTGCGTTTGGCCTGAAAACTACAAGCCAAATCATAAACATAACGCATCGTTGGCCCAGCCGTCCATTTTCTTCAGCGCTCCTCCTCACGCGGGTCACGGGCGCGCCGGAGCCCGTGCCGGCTGCCTTCGGGCGGGAGGCGGGGTACAACCGGTCGCCGGCCAATCGCAGGGCACGTACAAACAAACAACCGTTGGCACTCGCAGTCACACCTACGGGCAATTTAGTCTTCAATCAACCTGGCGCGCATGTTTTTGCGGATGCGCCCGGAGAAAAGCCACGCAGGCACGGGGAGAACATGCAAACTCCACGCAGGCGGGGACGGGGATCGAACCCGGGTCCTCAGAACTGTGAGGCAGATGTGCGAACCGTGCCGGCCATCTATTGTTCAATGAATACTTTTTTTTTGGACAGCGGCACTCGAGGCTACTTGATTGGTGCGCACATCCTCTCAGCCAAAATCGGCTGAGGCAGGAATAGAAAACACATGCGCACAGTTTCAAGGCTCAAGTGTAAATTAGCCATGTTAGCCATCTTTCGGAGAGGGTTAGGATACGCAATACCGTTTGGTCCCATGAGTTTCCATGACAACAGTGTTTTACATCCTGTATTATTGGTTTTCCCTAAAAATGGAGCACATGCACATGCGTGTTCAGCGCAGGCATGGATGAGTACTGCCTCGCACTTTTTAGAGTATATCTTCCTCGCTGATGAATTTGATAGCACCACTCCGAAAGTGTAGATTTACGATAGCAAAGGCACCGAACCCTTTTTTCAGTGAAGAATGGAGGATGACGCGACTTCTACGGGCTGCCGTTTGGAAAGCTGCGCACACCGAAAATAACAGTCAAGTGTTGTCACGTTTAGTTTGAAAAAGGGTTTCAAAAACTGGTGTGAATCTTCCGCTCACTTTTCTGCACAATATTTGTCCACTTTAGATTTACATACAAATATTAAATCATCCACCGACATCTCAAGTGTTAAATATAGATTGAAATGTTTATTCAAAATGTTAAACATAGATCCATTTTAAATATATACAGACATATCTACTTGCTCCATTTTTTGCACTTCACTGAAGCTGTGAAGATCCTGAAATAACTCAAGTCATTGCTCGCGAGACAGCGCAAATAATCTTCCAAGCGGCGGCTGGTGCCTGGAAAAAAAAGATCAATCGCAAATTGGGCCACTTAGAAGTCAGGTACCGTTGGATTCGACGTCACGGAGCGTTTCGCTAGCCTGGGCTTTTCTCAGCCTTTTCTTTTACAGCGGTTTTGAGTTGCAGCAGAGGTTTTTAAAATGTGTTGATTTGCGTTGTTTGAATAGACACAAGGTGCCGCGTATTTAAACGATATTGGTAAAAGTATTCGCTCGCACCGCCTTGACTCGCACGTGAATTTAAGTGACATCCCATTCCTCATCCGTCCGGTTCGATACGGCGTCGGTCCACCCTTTGCAGATATCGCAGCTTCAAGCTTTCCGGGAGTGTTGTCCGCACGGTTTAGGAGAGTTTATGGGAATTTTTAGAGGTTAGGGTTAGGGTATGGGAACCCTAACCCTAACCCTAACCTCCTTTCACTGGACCCAAGAGACCAAGGCCAGCTCCTGAAAAACAACCCCACACCGGGATCGCCCCTCCACTAAACTTTAGACTCGGCACAACGCTGTCAGACAAGTACCGTTCTCCTGGCAAGCAACCACCAAGCCAGGCTCGTGCGTCAGATTGCCAGATGGAGACGCGCGATTCGTCACTGCAGAGAACGCATCTCCACGGCAACCCGCTTCACGGCACTGCATCCGATGCTTTGCAGTTGCACTTGGCGACGCGTGGCTTGGATGCACCTGTTCGGCTATGGCAACTCATTCCATGAAGCTCTCTGCCGCACTCTTCTTGAGCTAATCCGAAGGCCTCGTGAAGTTTGGAGGTCCGGCAGAAAGTCGGCGACCTCTTGGCACTACTCGCCTCGGCGTCCGCTGACCCCGCTCCGTCAGATTACGTGGCCTAGCACACGGCGGCTGAGTCGCTGTTGTTCCCGAAAGCATTACATGTTAGCTTGTATTACAGCTAACAGTCGACGGCGGTCTATTTAGGAGCGAGGAAATGTCACGACTGGTGGCATCTTATCACACTTCCACGCCGGAATTCACCGAGCTCCTGAGAGCGACCCGTCCTTTTACAAACCGCGCGCGTGCCTCGGTACTTGATTTGATATACCTGCGGCCATGGAAGTGAATGGAACGCCTGATTCTTCGGATGGGTGAGCCGATACCTTTGCCAATCCGGTGTGCGTCACCGATCAGTATATTTGGATGATGTCGAGCTTCCGTTGACAAAAAACTGCACTCGTATCGACAGAGATCAGATACGGTACCTCTCCGCTTTTAATACACATTTATCGGAGGCGGGATTAGGATCCAAAGATCAGATGCGTTTTTTCCCCCCAATTGCGCACTTGAGAGCAAAAAAAAAAAATCAGAATTGTGTCACCAGCAGTGTAAATCTTGCCTCAGAGCCACATCATCTTTTAGATGGAAATGCCAGGCTCTAAACCGAAACGCTAAAAAAAAAAGAATCTTGCCAACGATGTTGACCGAAAGCTGTTGATCTAAGTAAACTTTCCACTAAGCTAATTAGGTTTTTTGGGGGTTTTTTTGTGAAACAAAAATCACTTGTGAAGTTGCAAAACAATAGTGACATAAAAAAAAATAAAAAAATACACCAGACCGCAAGAGAGTGTAGCATAGTTTTCCAGGTATGAAGGGAACTTCAAATTGGTCCCACAACGCAACCGTCGAGAAATCCCATCAATAGACTTCAATCACAACCTATTCATGGAATGATTCTTTCGTGAATGCCCATCACAGGTTGCAAAAACCACTGTTATAAAATATCGTCTTCGTCGGCTGAAGTATAAAAGTCAAGGTTGTCGACTCACCGCTGAGGGGAGAAGCCACAGGCAGGCCACGGTCAACTTCAAACACGTGGACCTCATCCTGTCCAAGCAAGGATCCACGCAGAGAGGAAGAGCGCGAGCTCGACTCGAGAAGATGGCTTTCGCGAAAGCTTGGAGTGAGGGCTTTCTGCAGTGGGAGGCTCAACCCCCGCCGCCGCCGCCGCCTTCCAAAGCGAGCTAATTCTCCCCCGAACGCACACACGCACGGACGCATCTCTGCTGGGCTCTGGTCTGACAACCGCCCGCTGTCCTTGGACAGTCACGCCACCAGAGAGGATTCATCCATTTAAGAGGATTTGCACACGCATTATACTGACAAGTCAGCTAATGTGATGACAAATCCGGCTGCGTAAAATGGGGAAAAGAACAAACTAGACAAGTCTTGTTGATTCGTCTTCAAGTAACTTATACCAATCGATCAACTGTCAACACTAAGGTCTAGTGCTGCAAAATGATTCAAATTTTAACTGTGATCCCAATTTTGGCTGCCATGATTAAATTTACCTGATTGTCGATGATTGTTTTGTACGTATATATATTTATACTCTGCACTTAACACAGTGTGGCCATATTATGTACTTGTTTTTAAAAGCGAACATCAAGAGTGAAAATAATAGGGTGGGTGGTGAATGGCGTCGGCCGCGCCAAGCAACTGCGGGTAATCCGGTTTTGTTCTTTATGGTTCAATTTCAATACTTCTTCAGGTCATAAAGCACAGAGGTGTGTTACCTTATTTTCAATACTCTGCCAATGTGGCTCTATCTTCTCTTGTTTCCATGAAAACAATATTTGTCACTTTACTACAGCTAACTGTTCTGGGAATAAAAAAAAATATATATATATATATATGCTTTTTTATATCAAATGAATTGTGAAAAAACATGTATATTTGTGAACAAGTGTACATTCAAAAAGAATGTCTTCAGTTTTATTGGGTGATGCAGCGATCGCGTGAAGTCCAGGGTCATATCCATCCATGTATACTCTGAACTGCTTACTTGGGTGTCCAAGGTCATAATTATAATAACATCATTTTGAGTTAGATAAGAATAGCACTTTTTCCCCCTCAATTATTTCGGACGATTATTTCGCTCATGTTTTGAAAGGAACATTGGAGAAGACACTACATGACTGAAGTTGAAGTCGTACAAGAATAACGTCAAACATATTTGACAAAACAGTTGAGTATTTTCGAGATTTTAAAGTGGGAGATTACAATCGTACAAGAAAGTCATATATTTTTGTAATGTAATCTAAATCTAATCTTCTTTTGCCACAATGTATGCATCCACTTCTTTCAAATCCACGCCAATTTAAGCCTCTCTCTGCTTCTTCTGAATTTCCCTTCCTCAACTCTATAGACTTGAGATAACCACTGCCATCTGCTGGTGAATAAATACACGTCCACCTCCCAAATGTGGCAAGAAGTTCGGTTAGCCGGGCTGGTACGAGTTTGCGTATCTGGTCTTCATATCGATGGGGGAGATCGCACGACGAAGGCGATCGCTGATTGGCTGCGAGTGAATGCTCAATTTCCCACAATGCTGTGCGTCAAAACAGTTGACAATCTAGATAAAGAACGGGAAAACTAAGCCTCGATGCAGGTTTAAATTGTCTTTTTGCGTTAAATGATGAGAACTTTGGAGTATTTCAAATGTAGATGAAGAACTATTATTTGGACTCAAAAGAAATAGTGGCACGTTTGAGTTGAACACCGTTTGTCAAATGTGTATGGCGGCCAATGACTTAGTCCGCTCCGCTGTGTCTAAAGCAGTTCACTCTTGTTTCTCTTCAGATCGTATAAATCTTTCGCCTTTTACTAAAGATTTCCGTGGGGAGGAACAACAAGAGTCTATCTCAATTTTTTGATGCTCTGCGCAAGCGGAGCTTTCTCTTGCTGTGAAAAATCAAATCTGTAAACCCGGATAAAAATCGATCTCCTTGTTTCACTCGCGATGTCGCGTTCTGACAAATTCACGTGGTTACTGTAACGTGTCTTTAAAGGGCTGCTAGTGAAAGTGGTAGCTCGCAGTGAACTTCCGCCCGAGTCACTCGCGCCAGTGCATTTCACTGCATAGACTGCGAACGAACGAATCACACGTGGCGAACAGTACATTCAGCTTGCATGTTGCAAAGTTTCTTGCATATAATTGTAAAAGAATTCTCTGAAAACGTGTACACGATATTATATTTACATGCTGTTTCAAATGACCTTTCTGTCATACTGCTTGCCATGACGTCCACCAGGCAGGCTGGGCTGCACTGTGTTTGTTTACAGAGGAAACTAGCGGCTAGAGAACAAGGAAGCGACATTTTGTGTCACTTTCTACTGTGCTCCATGCGGGACCTTCATTCGCCCGCCCGCGTACTCTGCCCAAAATCAGACTAAGAAAACATGCCAATTGTTTCGATTGGTGTCGCTGACGCGTTGAATCGCGAGTGCCTGGTCGACCCAAGTGTTACACGCGACGGAAAACAACATACACAAGACTTCGTTATTTTAAACCATCGGTGGGGGTGCACCGTTCCCGGAGGTACTGCAATACCAGGTCGATGCGTGGAGTGGACGGAGCAAGCCCCTGTTCCATCTCCCAGTTCCAAAAATCAATTTAATATATGGTCCCCGGATAGGGGACGTATCAGATATTAAACTGATAAGAACAGATACTACACTTGATCTTAGCCAAAAGGCCGAGAAGCGATAACACCGTGAGGCCAGAAAACACGACCTCATTCTCCAGCCTACAAGCCAAAGTTACGGTGGCACATATCGACATGCTCATCACAGATGAGTCACATGTGGACACGCCAAACAACAATTAGGAAACGAATGTCAACTGGGTTGTTTTTCAACATTGATATCGAAATCATGTTGTCAGACGCTCGCGTTCCTTGGTCACGTGGTCCACGTCGATCCAATAGAATGCGGAGATGAACGCATATTCTTTCGCCGTGTATTAAGTCTTCAACAACCAATGCATCACAAAATACGTGGCCGAAGCTACAGTTGCCTGTGAGTATACACTTGGCCAGCAGGCGGTGCACGTCAAGAAATGGACCATGACTCCAACCAATGACCGAAGCGTTACGATGTTATGAAGCTTCATTCGTCATGACCAACTGCTTCTACGACTCAGGGCAAACGCATGCATGCTGGAAATTGCATCACACTGCAGTACCACAGCGTCATATGACGCGCACTCCAGCTTGTACAATGAGCAACATCTTCATTATTGTTGTTAACCAATGATCAGGGGAGAGCGCGAACGCAGTCCCCCACTACCAGAAATTATGCAGTCGAGATTCCCACATTTGGGGAATTCGCAGGGGTCAGCGAAGCCGGAGTGCAATGGCTGAGCCTCACCCTGGGTGAACCACCTTCTTGATCATGGTGTCTCCCCTGCCAGGTAAGTATGAGTTGGATTCGGCGCGAGCACGCAAGTCATTCACGCGCACGCTAGGTCAAGCGACGGTGTCATCATGAGCACGTGAACAACCATACACACAACGGGCAAGCCGGAACACACGCGAGATGAAACGCTACTGTGCGCATGAACATGAACAAATACGCTTCCTATTTGAGAATTTCACTTGGAATGGAGACCGTCAATGGATACCCATAATGCACAGCGGCATCGAGAGACGGTAAAATAAATTGAAAGTGAGGTCATTCACACCCAGAAACATATAAACCACCCATTCGGGTTTAAGAGGGTTAGGGTGATGATTTGACTAATAAAAGAAGATCGAATGTAAACATAATTAGTAGTAGTTCTTGACGAAAATAATACATTCGTCTCGTCGAATGTCAAACACTTCAAGTTAGTCGAGACTTCCAGTTCCAACAGTTGGATGCGCATTTCAAAACGCTACTGCCACCTACTGAGAACTATTGCGCATGACAACCTTGGCGACGTTTAAGACAAAACGGATTCATTCTACAGTGGTTAGCTGTTGTCACCCACATGTTCCAATGTTGCGACCCACTTTCATATAAATTGAAAACAAATTATTATTTTTAAAAAAACAGCCTTTAAAAACATGGACAGTATATTATATTTTTAAATGCAGTTTCAAATGGGTTTGCTGTAGCGCTAAAGTCATATTGCCTGCCATGACGTCCACCAGCCAGACTGAGGTGCTCTGTGTACTTGGTTACAGAGAACAAGGAAATAACATTCCTTGTCTCTTTTCTCCGACGCTCCATGTCCGAACTTAATACGCCTCCGTACAGTACTGAAGATCGGAATGCAAGAGTTGAGAATCTCTTTTTTTACCTTCTGTGCTCTGCACCAAACATAGTTCACCTCGTTGGACTGAAGACTCCATCGATATTTTTTTGACAAAGCTGTGGGGGTGCACCGTTCCCGGAGGTACTGCAATACCAGGTCGATGCGTGGAGTGGACGGAGCAAGCCCCTGTTCCATCTCCCAGTTCCAAAAATCAATTTAATATATGGTCCCCGGATAGGGGACGTATCAGATATTAAACTGATAAGAACAGATACTACACTTGATCTTAGCCAAAAGGCCGAGAAGCGATAACACCGTGAGGCCAGAAAACACGACCTCATTCTCCAGCCTACAAGCCAAAGTTACGGTGGCACATATCGACATGCTCATCACAGATGAGTCACATGTGGACACGCCAAACAACAATTAGGAAACGAATGTCAACTGGGTTGTTTTTCAACGTTGATATCGAAATCATGCTGTCAGACGCTCGCGTTCCTTGGTCACGTGGTCCACGTCGATCCAATAGAATGCGGAGATGGACGCATATTCTTTCGCCGTGTATTAAGTCTTCAACAACCAATGCATCACAAAATACGTGGCCGAAGCTACAGTTGCCTGTGATTATACACTTGGCCAGCAGGCGGTGCACGTCAAGAAATGGACCATGACTCCAACCAATGACCGAAGCGTTACGATGTTATGAAGCTTCATTCGTCATGACCAACTGCTTCTACGACTCAGGGCAAACGCATGCATGCTGGAAATTGCATCACACTGCAGTACCACAGCGTCGTATGACGCGCACTCCAGCTTGTACAATGAGCAACATCTTCATTATTGTTGTTAACCAATAATCAGGGGAGAGCGCGAACGCAGTCCCCCACTACCAGAAATTATGCAGTCGAGATTCCCACATTTGGGGAATTCGCAGGGGTCAGCACAGCCGGAGTGCAATGGCTGAGCCTCACCCTGGGTGAACCACCTTCTTGATCATGGTGTCTCCCCTGCCAGGTAAGTATGAGTTGGACTCGGCGCGAGCACGCAAGTCATTCACGCGCACGCTAGGTCAAGCGACGGTGTCATCATGAGCACGTGAACAACCATACACACAACGGGCAAGCCGGAACACACGCGAGATGAAACGCTACTGTGTGCTAATACATGAACAAATATGCTTCTTATTTAATAATTTCACTTGAAATGGAGACCGTCAATGGATACCCATAATGCACAGCGGCATCGTGAGACGATAAAATAAATTGAAAGTGGTCATTCACACCCAGAAACATCCATCCATCCATCCAATTTCTGAGCTGCTTTTCCTCACTCGGGTCGCGGGCATGCTGGAGCCTATCCCAGCTGTCATCGGGCAGGAGGCGGGGTACACCGTGAACTGGTTGCCAGCCAATCACAGGGTACATAGAAACAAACAACCATTCGCAGTCACTGTCACAGTCATGCCTACGGGCAATTTGGAGTCTCCAATTCATGCATGTTTTTGGGATGTGGGAGGAAACCGGCGTGCCCGGAGAAAACCCACGCAGACACGGGGAGAACATGCAAACTCCACACAGGCGGGGCCGGGGATTGAACCCGGGTCCTCAGAACTGTGAGCCTGACGCTCTAACCAGTCTCCACCGTGCAGCCTCCCAGAAACATATAAACCACCTATTCGGGTTTAAGAGAGACCAATGATTTGACTAATTAAAGAAGATCGAATGTAAACATAATTAGTAGTAGTTCTTGACGAAAATAATACATTCGTCTCGTCGAATGTCAAACACTTCAAGTCAGTCAAGACTTCCAGTTCCAACAGTTGGATGCGCATTTCAAAACGCTACTGCCACCTACTGAGAACTATTGCGCATGACAACCTTGGCGACGTTTAAGACAAAACGGATTCATTCTACAGTAGTTAGCTGTTGTCACCCACATGTTGCGACCCACTTTCATATAAATTGAAAACAAATTATTATTATTTTTAAAAAACAGCTTCTAAAAACATGGACAGTATATTATATTTTTAAATGCAGTTTCAAATGGGTTTGCTGTAGCGCTAAAGTCATATTGCCTGCCATGACGTCCACCAGCCAGACTGAGCTGCTCTGTGTACTTGGTTCCAGAGAACAAGGAAATAACATTCCTTGTCACTTTTCTCCGACGCTCCATGTCCGAACTTAATACGCCTCCGTACAATACTGAAGGTCAGAATGCAAGAGTTGATAATCTCTTTTTTTACCTTCTGTGCTCTGCTCCAAACATAGTTCACCTCGTTGGGCTGAAGACTCCATCGATATTTTTTTGACAAAGTTGTGGGGGTGCACCGTTCCTGGAGGTACTGCAATACCAGGTCGATGCGTGGAGTGGACGGAGCAAGCCCCTATTCCATCTCCCAGTTCCAAAAATCAATTTAATATATGGTCCCCGGATAGGGGACGTATCAGATATTAAACTGATAAGAACAGATACTACACTTGATCTTAGCCAAAAGGCCGAGAAGCGATAACACCGTGAGGCCAGAAAACACGACCTCATTCTCCAGCCTACAAGCCAAAGTTACGGTGGCACATATCGACATGCTCATCACAGATGAGTCACATGTGGACACGCCAAACAACAATTAGGAAACGAATGTCAACTGGGTTGTTTTTCAACGTTGATATCGAAATCATGTTGTCAGACGCTCGCGTTCCTTGGTCACGTGGTCCACGTCGATCCAATAGAATGCGGAGATGAACGCATATTCTTCCGCCGTGTATTTAGTCTTCAACAACCAATGCATCACAAAATACGTGGCCGAAGCTACAGTTGCCTGTGATTATACACTTGGCCAGCAGGCGGTGCACGTCAAGAAATGGACCATGACTCCAACCAATGACCGAAGCGTTACGATGTTATGAAGCTTCATTCGTCATGACCAACTGCTTCTACGACTCAGGGCAAACGCATGCATGCTGGAAATTGCATCACACTGCAGTACCACAGCGTCATATGACGCGCACTCCAGCTTGTACAATGAGCAAAATCTTCATTATTGTTGTTAACTAATAATCAGGGGAGAGCGCGAACGCAGTCCCCCACTACCAGAAATTATGCAGTCGAGATTCCCACATTTGGGGAATTCGCAGGGGTCAGCACAGCCGGAGTGCAATGGCTGAGCCTCACCCTGGGTGAACCACCTTCTTGATCATGGTGTCTCCCCTGCCAGGTAAGTATGAGTTGGACTCGGCGCGAGCACGCAAGTCATTCACGCGCACGCTAGGTCAAGCGACGGTGTCATCATGAGCACGTGAACAACCATACACACAACGGGCAAGCCGGAACACACGCGAGATGAAACGCTACTGTGCGCATGAACATGAACAAATATGCTTCCTATTTGAGAATTTCACTTGGAATGGAGACCGTCAATGGATACCCATAATGCACAGCGGCATCGAGAGACGATAAAATAAATTGAAAGTGAGGTCATTCACACCCAGAAACATATAAACCACCTATTCGGGTTTAAGAGAGACCAATGATTTGACTAATTAAAGAAGATCGAATGTAAACATAATTAGTAGTAGTTCTTGACGAAAATAATACATTCGTCTCGTCGAATGTCAAACACTTCAAGTCAGTCAAGACTTCCAGTTCCAACAGTTGGATGCGCATTTCAAAACGCTACTGCCACCTACTGAGAACTATTGCGCATGACAACCTTGGCGACGTTTAAGACAAAACGGATTCATTCTACAGTGGTTAGCCGTTGTCACCCACATGTTGCGACCCACTTTCATATAAATTGAAAACAAATTATTATTTTTAAAAAAACAGCCTTTAAAAACACGGACAGTATATTATATTTTTAAATGCAGTTTCAAATGGTTTGCTGTAGCGCTAAAGTCATATTGCCTGCCATGACGTCCACCAGCCAGACTGAGCTGCTCTGTGTACTTGGTTCCAGAGAACAAGGAAATAACATTCCTTGTCACTTTTCTCCGACGCTCCATGTCCGAACTTAATACGCCTCCGTACAATACTGAAGGTCAGAATGCAAGAGTTGAGAATCTCTTTTTTTACCTTCTGTGCTCTGCACCAAACATAGTTCACCTCGTTGGACTGAAGACTCCATCGATATTTTTTTGACAAAGCTGTGGGGGTGCACCGTTCCTGGAGGTACTGCAATACCAGGTCGATGCGTGGAGTGGACGGAGCAAGCCCCTGTTCCATCTCCCAGTTCCAAAAATCAATTTAATATATGGTCCCCGGATAGGGGACGTATCAGATATTAAACTGATAAGAACAGATACTACACTTGATCTTAGCCAAAAGGCCGAGAAGCGATAACACCGTGAGGCCAGAAAACACGACCTCATTCTCCAGCCTACAAGCCAAAGTTACGGTGGCACATATCGACATGCTCATCACAGATGAGTCACATGTGGACACGCCAAACAACAATTAGGAAACGAATGTCAACTGGGTTGTTTTTCAACGTTGATATCGAAATCATGTTGTCAGACGCTCGCGTTCCTTGGTCACGTGGTCCACGTCGATCCAATAGAATGCGGAGATGGACGCATATTCTTCCGCCGTGTATTAAGTCTTCAACAACCGAAGAAATAATGAGCCTGACTCTCCCAAGAATGTCTTTCCTCTGTTACATCCAGGTCATTGACAATCTTCAGTGAGTTTCTCAACTTGAAGAACGTGTACCTTGTCATTTTTGGGCTTATTATTACTGATCTTAAATATCCATCTATCGAGTTACCATACGTGCTTGGTCTTGGCCCACAGAGGACGACGGTTTTCCTGTTCATGTGTGTCTGTCACATCATCTGATGAGTCTCCTGCCTCTTCTTCTGAGCTTTCGCTCTTCTCCAGCATAAGCACGCTCATCTGACTATTCCAGAACTTAATTTTCTTCAATTATTTGGTACAAAAGTTGCCTCGCTTCTGCCTCCTACAATAGTGTCACAATTAAAGAGGTTGAAATAAATACTTGTAACCTTATCGATCGATCATTATTTTATTCAGAGAATACATTCGGCGTGTTTATAACCCCACAAAGAACTGTTTTGGGGCAGAAAATGGAATGTAAACACAGAACTTGAAAGCCATTTAGCTATTAGCTAACACTATCCAATCATCCTCATGTCCGTAACAGTAGACATTTATAAAAGGGCTCGAATTTTTCCCAACAAAAAGTTCAACTGAACTCTGACTCCAAATTATGACTCATAACATGTTCATAAACAAAAAGATATGATTGCCTTTGGTGAAAAAAAAACCATTATCTTTCGAATAGTTCACTTTCCATTTCTCTTCTCCTGGCATTTGTGTTTTGCTGCATTCTCCATTTTGTCTCGGGAAGGAAGCACAGCCGCTTCGAAGCCACCGAACACATGAGATCACTGGAAAGGCCAAGATGTCCTCGAAACAGTTGACCATCGAGATAAAGAACAGGAAAACTAAATTGTCTTTTTGCGTTGAAAGAGGAGACTTTTGGAGTATTTCAAATGAAGATGAAGAACTTTTATTTGGACTCCAAAGAAATAGTGGCACTTTTGAGTTGAACACCGTTTGTCAAATGTGTATGGCGGCCAATGACTTAGTCCGCTCCGCTGCGACCGAAGCAGTTCACTCTTGTTTCTCTTCAGATCGTATAAATCTTTCGCCTTTTACTAAAGATTTCCGTGGGGAGGAACAACAAGAGTCTATCTCAATTTTTTGACGCTCTGCGCAAGCGGAGCTTTCTCTTGCTGTGAAAAATCAAATCTGGAACCCCGGATAAAAACCGGTCTCCTTGTTTCACTCGCGATGTCGCGTTTGACACGTTCATGTGGTTACTGTAACGTGTCTTTAAAGGGCTTGCTAGTGAAAGTGGTATACTTCGCAGTGAACTTCCGCCCGAGTGCATTTCACTGCATACGTCTAGTACGTCACCGCCTTGGCAGACTGCGAACGAACGAATCACAACAGTACATTCAGCTTGCATGTTGCAAAGTTTCTTGCATATAATTGTAAAAGAATTCTCTGAAAACGTGTACACGATATTATATTTACATGCTGTTTCAAATGACTTTTCTGTCATACTGCTTGCCATGACGTCCACCAGGCAGGCTGGGCTGCACTGTGTTTGTTTACAGAGGAAACTAGCGGCTAGAGAACAAGGAAGCGACATTTTGTGTCACTTTCTACTGTGCTCCATGCGGGACCTTCATTCGCCCGCCCGCGTACTCTGCCCAAAATCAGACTAAGAAAACATGCCAATTGTTTCGATTGGTGTCGCTGACGCGTTGAATCGCGAGTGCCTGGTCGACCCAAGTGTTACACGCGACGGAAAACAACCTACACAAGACTTCGTTATTTTAAACCATCGGTGGGGGTGCACCGTTCCTGGAGGTACTGCAATACCAGGTCGATGCGTGGAGTGGACGGAGCAAGCCCCTGTTCCATCTCCCAGTTCCAAAAATCAATTTAATATATGGTCCCCGGATAGGGGACGTATCAGATATTAAACTGATAAGAACAGATACTACACTTGATCTTAGCCAAAAGGCCGAGAAGCGATAACACCGTGAGGCCAGAAAACACGACCTCATTCTCCAGCCTACAAGCCAAAGTTACGGTGGCACATATCGACATGCTCATCACAGATGAGTCACATGTGGACACGCCAAACAACAATTAGGAAACGAATGTCAACTGGGTTGTTTTTCAACGTTGATATCGAAATCATGCTGTCAGACGCTCGCGTTCCTTGGTCACGTGGTCCACGTCGATCCAATAGAATGCGGAGATGGACGCATATTCTTCCGCCGTGTCTTAAGTCTTCAACAACCGAAGAAATAATGAGTTATTTGTCATACCGATCGGTCGCTGGTATAACGTTGTGGCCACGAGCTGAATAGCTGTTTGCTCAACATTTTGACGAAAAACCATCAATGGCCCTGCCTCGCTCAACTACTTCCTACTTCGACACAGCAATATAGACCCTGTCGAGCAGCTCCATGAAAAAGTGGGTTTATGGTATGCCATTGTCCAAAGTTGACAAACACATTACACAAGCTGCCATCGTGGCACAGCTCAATAAATTATAATAGTGTCAAAAGCTTAATTTAGTGAAGTAGTTCAATTCAAATATTTGATCAAATATTTTTTGTCATTCAGAAGTAATTTCCAAGAGCCACAACAAACGCCATATTGCAATGCATCACAAAATACGTGGCCGGAGATACAGTTGCCTGTGATTATACACATGGCCAGCAGGCGGTGCACGTCAAGAAATGGACCATGACTCCAACCAATGACCGAAGCGGTACGATGTTATGAAGCTTCATTCGTCATGACCAACTGCTTCTACGACTCAGGGCAAACGCATGCATGCTGGAAATTGCATCACACTGCAGTACCACAGCGTCATATGACGCGCACTCCAGCTTGTACAATGAGGAACATCTTCATTATTGTTGTTAACCAATGATCAGGGGAGAGCGCGAACGCAGTCCCCCACTACCAGAAATTATGCAGTCGAGATTCCCACATTTGGGGAATTCGCAGGGGTCAGCGAAGCCGCAGTGCAATGGCTGAGCCTCACCCTGGGTGAACCACCTTCTTGATCATGGTGTCTCCCCTGCCAGGTAAGTATGAGTTGCACTCGGCGCGAGCACGCAAGTCATTCACGCGCACGCTAGGTCAAGCGACGGTGTCATCATGAGCACGTGAACAACCATACACACAACGGGCAAGCCGGAACACACGCGAGATGAAACGCTACTGTGTGCTAATACATGAACAAATATGCTTCTTATTTAATAATTTCACTTGAAATGGAGACCGTCAATGGATACCCATACCCATAATGCGATAAAATAAATTCAAAGTGGTCATTCACACCCAGAAACATCCATCCATCCATCCAATTTCTGAGCTGCTTTTCCTCACTCGGGTCGCGGGCATGCTGGAGCCTATCCCAGCTGTCATCGGGCAGGAGGCGGGGTACACCGTGAACTGGTTGCCAGCCAATCACAGGGTACATAGAAACAAACAACCATTCGCAGTCACTGTCACAGTCATGCCTACGGGCAATTTGGAGTCTCCAATTCATGCATGTTTTTGGGATGTGGGAGGAAACCGGAGTGCCCGGAGAAAACCCACGCAGACACGGGGAGAACATGCAAACTCCACACAGGCGGGGCCGGGGATTGAACCCGGGTCCTCAGAACTGTGAGGCTGACGCTCTAACCAGTCTCCACCGTGCAGCCTCCCAGAAACATATAAACCACCTATTCGGGTTTAAGAGAGACCAATGATTTGACTAATTAAAGAAGATCGAATGTAAACATAATTAGTAGTAGTTCTTGACGAAAATAATATAATTCGTCTCGTCGAATGTCAAACACTTCAAGTTAGTCGAGACTTCCAGTTCCAACAGTTGGATGCGCATTTCAAAACGCTACTGCCACCTACTGAGAACTATTGCGCATGACAACCTTGGCGACGTTTAAGACAAAACGGATTCATTCTACAGTGGTTAGCCGTTGTCACCCACATGTTGCGACCCACTTTCATATAAATTGAAAACAAATTATTATTATTTAAAAAAAAACAGCTTCTAAAAACATGGACAGTATATTATATTTTTAAATGCAGTTTCAAATGGGTTTGCTGTAGCGCTAAAGTCATATTGCCTGCCATGACGTCCACCAGCCAGACTGAGGTGCTCTGTGTTCTTGGTTACAGAGAACAAGGAAATAACATTCCTTGTCTCTTTTCTCCGACGCTCCATGTCCGAACTTAATACGCCTCCGTACAATACTGAAGGTCAGAATGCAAGAGTTGAGAATCTCTTTTTTTACCTTCTGTGCTCTGCACCAAACATAGTTTCTGTCATACTGCTTGCCATGACGTCCACCAGGCAGGCTGGGCTGCACTGTATTTTTTTACAGAGGAAACTAGCGGCTAGAGAACAAGGAAGCGACATTTTGTGTCACTTTCTACTGTGCTCCATGCGAAAAACCATCAATGGCCCTGCCTCGCTCAACTACTTCCCGTTTCTTGCTTTGGTAACTGACAGTAGGACTCTAGCGCCATCGTCGCTGAGGAGGCTGTGGAGGCGAATTGCACCCGTTCCACAGAGTGTGTGCAGTGTGAAGGTGCAAATCATCCATCCATCCATCCATTTTCTGAGCCGCTTCTCCTCACGCGGGTCGCGGGCGTGCTGCAGCCTATCCCAGCTGTCATCGGGCAGGAGGCGGGGTACGCCCCGAACTGGTCGCCAGCCAATCGCAGAAGGCGCAAATCATTTTATTCCAATTTGTACACGCTTGCTTTAGTGTAGTTGTGCACCCCGACATATTCTGTGCCATGTGAAAGAGTATTTTCAAAGGCCGGGGAGGTCGTATAAAAAAGGAATTGTTTAAAACCACAAAATGTATATATCATTATATGAATGACTTGCGTGCTCATCACAACAGTTCAGTTATGTCTTTATATATGTTTTTAACAAGATATCTACTTAGAGCTCTTTTAAAACACCTAATTGCTCGAGACAAATGTAAGGAATTAAATGTTTTGATGAACTGTCAAACTACTGGATGCCAAAATAAAATGAGACAAAAGGAAAATGTTTCTCGGTCATTCAGTCAAATCCAGATGAAATCTTCCGTCGCCGAATCAATCTCTTTCAAGTGGGGTCACTGAAATGAGAATAGCAAACACTCCCTGTTCTGTTGAGGGCAAATTCATTGATGTGAGCCCAGACAACTTTGGAAACACGTCCAAACAGCCCAAACTGTCCAGAACACAGGAGAAGAAGAAAAAAATAGAGGGGAAATGGGCAATGTTCAAAACTATTGCTATTTGACTTTTTTGTAAGATTATGTAAATTGATGATGGAGGGGGGGGGGGGGGGGGGGGGGGCACCCCAATGTCGTCAAACAAGTGCATGATATTTATTGTTTATATTTTACAGCCGAATAAAATGTGTCAGGTTTTTATGCAATATTCCGGCACGTAAATACACTGATTTCATCTTGAATTTGGGATCGAAGCTTGACCTCTCTCTCTTTCCTTTCGGGAGTCTTTGGCAGATATTGGCGCCATTTGATTTTCACCGAAATGGGTGTAATGCTGTTATGTGACCACAAGATGGCACTGACAGTAGCCCGAAACATGGCTGCGGCTCAAAGCTTTTAAACCAAAGTTTCATGGGTCTGAGGAGCAATAATGTTATGGTCCAACATAACTGAGGGGAGGAAATACCTTTCGTCAAGCCATAGCCATGTCTAATAGGGAAAAACGCTTTGCGCCATCATCCGGCATGTACGGGAAATTACAAAAATCATTTTGAGGAGGCATCAATTTTGCCGTTTCACTGTTCACCGTAAATGTCCAAATACGGTTTCTTGCTCTAAGAAGAACCGTGCGGCTTTTGCGTGATCCTGCACACAAATACATAATCAGTCCAGTGACCACTGTCACTTTAGGACGAAACCACGGGAGCATCTGAAGTAGAAGAAGAGGAAGTCAGAGCGGACGTGACCACGGCGCCCGGTCCGGAAGCGACAGTCGGCACGGTAACCGAGGGCTCGGCTGGCCGAGGGGGAAGCGACTTGTTGATGTTGAGGGGGACGAAGACGTTGGAGGCGCAGTGCTCGCTGAGGTACTCGCCGCCCTTCTCCTCGTAGTCCTGCCGGCTGATCCATCCCGCCGCTCCTCCTCCAGCACCGCCAGGAGGGTGCTCCAGCGCCCAGTTTCTTGCCCCCAGCCACGCGCCCAGGCTCGGCTGCGTCGCCACGCTCACCTGGGAGGGAGGAGCCAGCGCGGAGCAAAAAAAAAAAAAAAACAGTATTTCTTTAATTGATCCAAAAAAAAGAATCACTTGACTTTGCTCTTTTCACCACTCTTTCAGTAGCTACTCATTTGCCTTGGATAGCGTTAAAGCCTCTATTAAAATCTTCTAACTCTTTTTTTAACATTCAAAGTACAAAATGGAAATATGAGCACAAAACAGACTCACGGCGCAGTAACCATGTGAACGGAAGGGAGCTGGAGGCCATCTGAAGCTCACTCATAAATTGGGAAACTCAGCCAAATAATAATAATAATAATAACAAATCGACCAAGCTACGGCTTGCGACTCTTAAACTCCTAAATTGAAAGTGGAATTTTCCAGAAGCTACTGTAGCCTAATGACACATGTAAATGATTACCAGGACCTACATTTCGCACGTAATCCCCAACAATATGCTCCAATGATATACCTTGAAGTGTGACTGGAAGGGTCTTATAGCTAGCAGCTCTCGCTCTATCCTCTCCTTCATCCCCGGATACTGCATGTTTCCTCCCGTCAGGAACACGTTGCCGACCAGCGCCTCCTGCTGCTCAGGAGTGTACCTGAACACGAACATGTTTCAGTACTGGAACGACATTTGACCCCCCCGAATCGGCTGACAGCGCTAACGTCTTCATTTCACCCTCGGTTTCGGCACCAACTGCAGTGCGAGGGTCCCGAAAGGGTGGAGCTAGACATAATGGAGTCCGTTGATTGGTAGACAGAGAAGGGAACGGGAAGAGTCGTGCGCCGAGAAGAACAGGCTGCCGTGCTTTACCTGCCTACGCACCACAAGCAGGATCGGGCTTTGGGTGGACGGACGAACAGATGGGAGACTTTCTTCGTCACGTCACATGAGAGATTGAGTGCAGCGTTACCTGGCCAACACATATTGAAGCGTCTCCATCATCCCCATCTGCTCTTCTCCAGTCAGCGAGGGCCGGAAGAGGATCTCCGGACAACGCAGACGCTCCGTGCCCACAAAGAGTTGGTGGTATTCCGCCATGTTGAAGGCTGGCTGGAGAGACTTGTTTTTGTTATTTTAGATTCGCATGAGGAAGAATTAAAGGCGTTTTTTTTCCAGGGGAGCAGCATGCAGGCTATCGTCCCGGCCGGCTTTGGCCGAGAGGGGGCGTGCGCCCTGGAATGGGCGTCGGTCGGTCAGATTAAGATTCATTTGGGAAATAAATCAATACGAGTCAAGAATGGATCAAATATGAACTATATTTAACATGCAGGTCTTCGGTGTTCAGTGAAAGAAGGACATTCAAATTCTACTTACAGTAGAAAAGTGTCCATTTTCGTGTTTGTATGTTCAAACCGTGGCGTTCTCGTTACAAACACATTCGAATCTTTTTAAACGTACGCTAATTTGCATGCATGTGTGCTTCTGACAAACCCCCCCCCCAAGATGCTATATTGCTTGTGTGAATTTCGTGTTCCCAAAAATCCACACAAATTCATTGTCACTTGGACTATTATATGAATAACAAGATTGTTTTTGTTTTTTTAAATGTGAGCAAGGAAGTTTTACCCTACCTGGACCACATTCACATTCGTTTTTTCCGGCAGCGCGTCCTCAGAGAAGTCAGGATACATGACGGCCACGCCGTCGCCGTCCTCCATGTGCTGCTCCAACTCGGAGATCTGGCGGGAAGAGCGCGACAAGCGTCAAGTCGGCGCGGACTCCGCAGTGCGCGACGGCGCGTGCTTCTGAAACTTGGGGGAAGTCTCGGTCCGCCTCGCCTCCGTCTTTCCCTCGCCGTGCGGCGGCGGTCTCTGGCGGCCCTGCTCCACGGCCAGCCGCAGTTTGCCGATGTACGACCGCAGCTCCTCGGCCGAGTCCATGTTGAGCTGCGCCAGGCTCTCGCGGAACTGATCCGATAAGCCGTCCTCCAGCAGCTCCTACGCACACACGCG
The DNA here is from genome assembly GCF_024500275.1 of Phycodurus eques. Classification (NCBI taxonomy): domain Eukaryota; kingdom Metazoa; phylum Chordata; class Actinopteri; order Syngnathiformes; family Syngnathidae; genus Phycodurus; species Phycodurus eques. The sequence goes on along the minus strand of NC_084525.1, from coordinate 1,126,229 downwards.
CGCGGTTTGATGACGTACGGGACTCGCCGGAGAGGAACCGGAGTTTAGAAAAGCGCGACACAAATTTGACATCACATCATGATTCCGCTCGCGTCGCGTACTGCGTTTCTACCGAGACGAACGCTTCGCTGCACGCAGCAGCTGAGTGGAATAGGCTCGATGCTGATCCCAAACGGGAGCTTTCGCTCGTCTTTATCAACGTGTTCTGTCACTGTTGACGTGTGTTTGAGCCTCGAGACATTTAGCTCGGGCTCTGCTTCCGCAATCCAAGTTCCATCAACGGAGTGAATTAACTGACTATTCTTGGACGAAAGATTACAATAGGTCATGTATGTACGTTGAGTCTTCCAACTTCATTTGAATTCCGACTGATTTGATTGCTCTTTTTTTTGCGTCTTTTCATTTTATTTGGCCATTTGCGTTCAATGCGAACGTCTCCGTCTACGCGTTGTGTATTTATTGCTTCGTACAGCGCTTTGGTGCACTGCGTGCTTTTGAAGCGCTCAAGGAGTCAAGTTTGATCGGACGTACTCCTGAGGGTAGTGCCCAGTGACGTTGAAGCCGGTGGAACCCTCAAAGGAACACATTTAGCACCTTTTTTGTTTTTGCTTTTCTGTGACAGTGTAGCATACCGTCGCATGTCTCAATTGTCCGTAGGCGTGAACGGGAAGGTTTATTTGTCTACGCTCGGGGAGGACCACGCCTCTCGGCCGAAGTCGGCCGGGGTAGATTCCGGCCCGCCCGGCTGCGGCCCCGACAAGCGCGACAGAAAACGGACGGCCGGACGGTCAAGGAGAGAGACGACAAAGTTTCTCACCTGTACGGCCGTCAGCCTGTCCAGCCTCTCTTGGTCCTGATGCAGTTTCTCGCCACGACGTCGAGCGTTGATCTCCTGGAGCCGCCTGAGCTGCTGCGCTCTCCTCTCTTGCCTCTCCTCCACGCTCACACAGCCGCCGGGCAACTTGCGCGAGAAGGGAAGTTGCATTCGGTGAACCTCGCGCTCGTAAAACTCCGGGCTGCGCCACTTTTCCAACTCTGCAGACAAGCCAGTAAAACACAAACAAAAAACAAAGAAAAGAAAAGAAAAGAAACAATGGGGCAACGCGCTTAAGATTCAGTCTGCGTTCGTGAATAGGTTGCCTGCAAGCGCACCTTCTTGATAATCCACAGCAGCGTAGCTGTGCTCGTGCAGCAGTTCCTCCATGCGGCCGAGAGTGACGGCAGCCAGGTGACCCGGATATTTGAGCTGGAGGAGCCTCTGCAGGTAGGCCGCCGCCTGGCCTCCGGCCACATTCACACGCTTACAGTTCACCGCGTCCAACCTGCACGAGAGGCCGTGTCAAAACGAGAGCGCCGCTGGCACGACGCCGGGCACGATCGCTAATCTAAAGAGCCGTCGGGATCAACACCGTCCGATACATCGCCCTTTTCGATAGACGCGGTCGGTCAAGGAGGGTCGCATTGAACCGTCGCTTGGCGAGTATTGGTTGACGTTCGCAGTGTGCTGCGTCATCCCGAGAGCCGTTCCTTCATATTTGTCGCCGTTGTTTTTGGAGCGAATTCGACAGCAAACGAAAAGCATCCGGACGCCAGAGGCTCACCTGCCGTCGAGAACGGGCAGGATGTGCGAGCAGTGGTACCCCGAGGACAAAACGATCCCGGTCCGCGGCGGCTGCGGGTTCCGCCGATTGTCGGTGCGATGGAAACTGTACAAGGCGTCCACTCCGTAGGAGACGTGGGGGACGCCGTAGCACTCGAACAGCAACTCCGACATCATCTGGCGGCAGTGCTGAGGGTTGCAGGGCGCCTCGGTCAGGACCAGCGGGTGCTCCACGCGGCCGCCCTGAAACACGCGACACGCTCAAGACAGAACTTGGAAGAAAGGCACGTGTAGATTCTTGTCTTGACAATCTATTTCGGATACGCGAGGTCCTCGCTTTACGACGGCGTTCCGTGACGTCGGAACGCACCGCAGTCAATCGCTAATAACGTGCGCTCAACACAGTAGGAAAGTGACAATTATCGTCAATATTTGATAGAACGATGACGTCACCCGTGACTAACAACATTAGTATTGCTTGGAAAGCAAAAATAAATGGCCTTATCCCCGCCTGTATGTCTCACGGGGAGTTGCTGTTTCACCCCATGAATGCCACTTCTCACACCAACGCACATTCACAGATTTGCAACAACTCTTCTGAATATGCTTGACAGAGAAGAGAAATTGCACAGCGAGTTCCCCCCCCCCCCCCCCCCCCCCCAAAAAAAACAAATAGCCTCCTGAAACATTCAACAGTGCATCGGAACATTCAGAGAAGGTCCCCTGTAAATGTTTTCGAGCATTTTCGGGTCATCCTGCATACGCGTACATACGCAGTTGAAAGTAGAGGATGTGAATATGAATGTAAAGCGAAAAGGGAAAAGGGCACGTGGCACGAACCTCCGAGGTGACGCCCAGGTGAGTAAACACATGGTCGAAAATCAGCTCCTGGATCTCGAAGTTGACCACCACATTCCGGTCGAACTGGCTCTTGAGCAGCCACCGCAGAGGCTCCAGGTTGGGGATGTCGTTGCCGATCTGGGTCTCGCTGCGGGCGGCGCCCCTGCTGCGCGCCGCCACCGACCTGAAGAGCAGCCGCGGGGCGTCAAAGTCCACCGTCGCCCAGTCGGCCCTGGTCTGGAACGAGCCGTTGTCGATCACGATCGGCGTCGGCGTCGGCGTCCCGCGCGAGGCCGCCGGCGGCTCGAAAATTGGGTCGGGAGAGGTTTTACAGTCCCGAAATGAGAAAACCTGGCAAAGCGGTTGCTGCTGGGCGGCCATTTTGGAAGCGTGTCACATAAAAATAGATCCGAGTGCAACTCCATAACGGGGTCTGGGGTTCCTCGTTAATCTATCCCCGTCGACGCTTGCTTGAAAGGGTTCCGTTCAAAACAGTTACGGAAAGTCACGACGTACGATTTCAACGTAGATTCTTCAGGTATCTGTACTCTACTTGAGTATTTGACTCAATTTTTCAAAAAGGGTACTTTCTGCTGTATCAACGTGGGCAACAAACATAGTCTGGTTGCTTAGTGACAATTCAATTTGGAAACATTGGAGTGCACGGAAGCGACATCTCCGGTTTTTTTTTTTTATTGCTGAAGGTTTCACGCCGACAGTGGCGGTAGCGCTCATCACCTTGACTAAGCATCCGATGAGATTGCACCGATGACATCCGCTGTGCTGCTCTCAGCCACTTGGGGGCGTGTTCACACCATATCTTGGGAATGCTATAGAATACGCTCCGATGAACCCGTCAGAGAAAATACATTCATAAACGCAGAGATGACAGGTCTGATTGGCTGACACATTATTAACCATCCATCCACTTGTCCTCATTGGGCTCGGAGCCTATCCCAATGGACTTTGGGCACACCCGGGATCGGTTGCCATCAACACACCTCAACCATTCATACCGATGGACAGGAGCGTCAAACTCGTTTTAGTTTGCGGGCCACATTTACCCCAATTAGATCGGAAGCGGGCCGGACTGCAATATTTGTGGCGTATAAATCCATAAACAACAGCCATTCAAAAATCCCCCCCTTGTTTTGGTGCAAATAATTACAAGCTACTTTATTCATTATTATCTTGTCGCACATTTTGAGCAGTTTGAAATTTTAAACCCAAAATGATTTCAACAATACCATGAATCAGTGAGCGTGCACCATTCAGGTACATCCTTTGTAAATGAATGCATAAAAATGTAAGTTGTGGCAGTGCATGCGAAAAAAAAAAACTCTTTTGAAGTGAAGCTTTTGACTGAAATGTTCTAATATTCAAAGTCTTTTCTACATCTCCACAGGAGGTATTTATTTTTCAGAGTGTCAACATGGCACACCATTTGATATTAGTGTGCTCCTGCACCATTGTTTGGCCTTCACAAGTGCATCGATGTCATTTAAATGTTGTCAGAGCACCCTCCAGTGGACAAGATTAGCCAAAAGAAAAATAGCAGTGAATGTGTTCTCCACCCCCACGGGCCGCACTGGACCCCCTGACGGGGCGGTGCTGGCCCACGGGCCGTACGTCTTCAATGAACCCGGCGTGCGTGTTTTTGAAATGCGGGAGGACGACGGAGTAGCCAGGGAACATGCAAATGCCACACGGGAAGGCTGGAGGCGCAAAACTCTAAACCAGAACCTCCGAACTCTGATCCAGACGCAATAACCACTATCGTCCCTTGTGCTGTCCTTCAAGTGATAATTAAGACAACAAAATCCTAGTTAGAAAATGGCTGCATTCATTGCACCCCACCGCGAGTTAAGCATATCTTTGCACCTTAGGTGCAAAGTGTTAACTGACATAATAGTTGAAGCGATGGAAAGGTGAACATCCACACATGGCCGATCTGTCGTCTTTTTCCAATCAGATATTATCACGCGCGGTCAAATCAGTTCACTTTCAGGCTCTTGAATGAATGAAATCGCCAATCACAGAAAATGGTGCCGTTGTTCACGTCGATTTTCCTGGAGAGGGTTGTCATATGAGGGCAGAAGATGCAGATGATGACGGCGGGAAAAGCGCGTGTTTGCGGGCGTGCGTGCGGAGGAGGAGGAGGAGGACTACTGTATGATGGTGTGTCACCGAACCATGAAGCACAGTTCACTGCTCAGGCACAAAGCTCTAAGTGACTGCCGCAAGCCCCCCGCCCCTCCTTCCTGATGCTAATAAGCAGATCTGGGTCAACTCACCCTTCTCAAACACACACGCAAACATAGTGACGCGCTCGCTCGCAAGAGCGCGAGGCGTATCGGGACATCAAACACGCTGAGCGACTCTCCTCTCGACGCTTACGAATACACGTCCTCCCTCCCGGGTCTGACACGGGGTGCCCGTGCGGCGACAGCTCAGCCGGGCCTCCATTTTGTCTGAGCTAGCGAGGAACGCGTCGCGGCGGAGGAGGGCCGACGGAGAGCGACAAACGCGGTGAACACTTTGCGCTCATTTCAAGACGCAAACATGATGGTGATGTCATTGAATTCGAAATGTTACGTTATGGTAATCCGTGACATTGCTGGGAGAAAATGTCTCATTCAATTAACATTGCTTTGGAAAATTTCCATGACTACAATTTTAGCTACGTTTGAAAAATGGTCACAAAGGTCAGATTTCCCCCCCCCCCGCATTACTTCCTCCTTTTAAAGCCGACACTTACGATTGGCTCTCTCTGGCCATGTGCCGTTCTGCCCGAGTTGCCTATTTTTTCCAAATCTGACCTCGAAACGCCTGAGTTTGCCTGCGATTTTGAAAAGGGTAGACTTCAAGTTGCACTTTTGAACACGTAAAGGAACATTGACCTTTGAACAGTTTCATCTTTATAATTTTGGACTGTTGACGGAACATTCACTTGTCCGGGTCGTCATATCAAGCCATACTGTCGAAATGGTGTCATTTTGCATTTGTCATTAGGTCAACACGGTATGGTGGGTTTCCACATGCTGTACACCAAAATGCAGCAGCCACATTTCGCATGATGTATTTACATTTCATCGTCTTTTGCCGTCTGTTTATGAGTTGCGCAAAGAGCAAATACGCGGTTCATTGGAAAACAAGGATCTACGGTTTTAATCCACTTTTTCAGAGGAAACATAAAAGGAAAGTCATCGAATGTAATGTGTTTACTTTGAGAAAGAGAGAAGGCAAAACCACCCAAAAAACACAGCGTTTTTAAAGTGCTCCTAATTATTGTCGTCCAATTGTAATGCAGCCCTAAGGGGGGCACGAGCCAGTGCGAAGTGTAGGCCGGTCCCGAGCCCGGATAAACGCAGAGGGTTGCGTCAGGAGGGGCGTCCGGCTTCAAACTTTGCCAAACAAATACGAGCGTTCATCCGAAGAATTCCAGGAAAGGAGCTCGGAGGGACGGATGCTGGTAGACTTTGCAACAAGGATGCAAATGGCTGAAGTCGACGCTTTTTTCCAGAAGAACGCAGGAACATAGGGTGACCTACAAGAGACCAAAGAGAAGGTTGCCGGAGGTCGTGAGGGAACACATGAGGTTGGAGCGGAAGATGCAGAAGACAGGCTGACATGGAAAAGGAGGACGCGCCGTGGCAGAAGGCGAAACGGAAAAATAGGAAATATAGGGGCCTATATTTAATGGCGTGTACAATTGTGTGGGCGGACTTGAAGAAGGTTTGACTCAAGGTGTTTTTATATTTCGGTGCCGCACTTCAGATAGCCCCGACCCGACCCGACCCGACCCCCCGCCTCCGACCTCCTTGACTTTATTTCTCACCCTGTCATGACTGCACACACACACACACACACACACACACACACACACACCCTTACACCCCCTGCCCAACAATCTATCACGACACATTTCTTCATTCGGTGGCCCATTTTTTTCCCATGTCCATGTTTCACTGTAATAAATCTAATATCCATTCAAATAGAAGCAGAGAAAAGGTCGCCGTGCTTACATTTATTTGCATGCGAGAAAATGGAAACTACGAGAAACGTTGATCATTGACTGATGTTCGTTTTCATTCTTATTCATTTCATTTTACAGCCAACGAGAAAAACGACCGAGTTCGAAGAGAGAAAATACCGTTTCAATGGAAATTGCAAAACACACACACACACACACACACACACACACACCCTGTCCAATTACTGTGGCCATGGCAACTATCAGAGATTACTGCTCCCAGTCAGCACTTTTCAAATGCAACTATAAGCTCCTCCGTATCAGGCCCCCGCACACGCGCGCTCGTGCACGCGCTCCTATGGAGTAGAATTAATCCTTTTTGTTGTGATGGAAGGTGAAATGGTCGCCCTGGTAACCAATTGAATAGACCTTCAAAAAAAGGCAAAAGAATCCACTTTTGTCCGGATGGGAGATTATAGGCTGTAAATCATCGTTTTGAAATCATTTTGACATTTTTGACTTTCTAAATGATTTATACTGTAGAATAAATCGCACGTGGAACTTATCATAAACATTGTGGAATGAATTATAATTGCTGGTCCTAGTTTGGATTTAATCCAAATAGTGTGTGCGCATCTTTCTGTATTTTGACGTCGCGCGTGTACGCGTGACATTTGAGCCGATTCGGTTTGGGCACGACGTGACGGGTTTTTTTGGGGGGGGGGGGGGGGGGGGTTAGGGTTACAGACGCCCGGAGGACTCTCCCTATATCTCCTCGACCACACGCACGCGGATGACACACTAACGCGAAGCAAGTCTGTGTGAGCGCGAACACGAATAGCAGCTGGGCCGCGCGCACGCATGCATGCGTGCGAGCCGAGCATGAAAATAGGAAAATACTATATACTATATATAGTATATAGTATTTAATAATATATACTTCTCTTGTCCTCTGGCTGCTTCCTACTCCGCGTGGCTATTTTTTCCAATTAGTATTTATTTTGCGGCGATAGTAAAAATGCACGTGCTCAAAATGATTGCCTTCGCGTCCCCTCCCCCCCTCCAATTTTGGGCAAAACTGTCATGTTTTTTTTTTGGAAAGCAAGCTGAAATAAAACAACCCCCCCCCCCCCCCCCCCCAAAAAAAAAAAAAAAAAAGATGACAGTTTTGCCCAGCCTTGTCACAGCAGATTATGGAGCTGAGGTGCGCAAAACCACTCACGCTCACGCTGAGATTTAGACGACACGCGCATCTCGGAATAAAAAGAATATCCCCGATATTGAAGCCTTTCTACATTTAAATGCGCAAAATATATAATACATCCAAATGACGCCTTAGCGAAATGTAGAATAAGCTGCAGGCTCCGGCTTGCGTGTGCGCGTGCACGTGACACGCGGGTGGGAGCTGTCCACGGCGCTTCCTCGCGGGTCATGTGCGGCGTGTTCATCATATCAGCAACGAGTTGCGTCCTCGCAGCCTGCTGCTGCCGCTGCTCATCTGGAGCCAACATGTTTCCATTGCAAGTCTTCGTTTTCGCTTTTATCGCTCGCAAGTGAAGGCGAATCGGCTCAAATGACAATCGTCGTTTGGTAGAAGCGAATTCAATTGTTCGCGAAGGCGCAAAATGAGCGTTAATCGAGATTCGCATATGCACATATTGGGCAAAAAAAGAAGTTGAATAACAGCGCATGTCGCCTATCAGCAAAGCGGAAATTGGCAGAAATTGGAGCGCGTGTTCGAGGATCGCGCGCGTTAATGAAAAGCGACGTCGCTTTGATTCAAAAGGAACCGTAACGCATTTCAGCATTGCGCACCCTTTAAACAAACGACGGCAACGCGGAAAGTGATCACATGCTTTCTGCCAAACGTTCGCGAGCGCAACTGTGCACCGGAAGGGAAGCGCAGGCCTGGATTCAAATATCATAAAATGTGCTATTCCTAAAAGAGTTCTAAGCATGCCCGTGGAGTTAATTCGCCTATACAATCAAATACAGCGCAAGAGACAATAATAATCCGAACAAATGTTATTTATTTAGATAGATATATAAGAATAGACTGAGGTGCCGCCATCCATTTTGCTCCAACACTGACAATTGCGTTTTGGGTTTTTAAAAAATTACCGTCCACGTGATTTGTCGTGACTGACCTGACCATCTCTCTCTCTCTCTCTCTCTCTCTCTCTCTCTCTCTCTCCTTGTCCTCTCGCGACGCAGTCGCCCGTCCCAGCGCTGCACCAACACGCCATTAAATATAGGCCCCTATATTTCATATTTTTCCGTAGTATTTGACTTATTTTTGGGACAGATGACGACATCTTTTCAGTTGTTCTTTATTTTGACATAAAGGAGTTTTAGTTTTTGTTTGTTTGTTCTTCTGGGAAAAAAAAGGGTGGACAATGGACGAGCGAGCCAAGAAAATCGGCTGAGGATTTTCTTTGCGTGTGTGTCGGCTTTGGGACTTGAGGACAACAGGCATGACTTTGCAGCATCCGCAGCACTGAACCAAAATTCCCCAAAAACAAACAAAACAAAAAAAGAGAAAGGAAAGGAGGCGAATACTCCAGCATCTTGCGCTCTTTTCCCCCTCGACCGCGAGGCCCTCCCGTTTTCTGGATTAAATCTTTGGAGCAGAAAAGATGGCTCACCTGATCCGCCACAAGCTGACCAACAAGCTGACCAACGCGGCCCACGCGGTCTCCAACAAGTCCCAGGCCAAGGTCAGCGGCGTGTTCGCCCGCCTCGGCTTCCAGGCCGCCACGGACGAGGAGGGCGTGGGATTCGCCGAGTGCGACGACCTGGACTACGACTACAGGCGAGGCATGCAGATGGACGTCCTCCAGGCGGGCGGAGAGGGCGGAGAGGGCGGAGAGGGCGGCCCGGAGGACGGGGACAGCCACTACCAGAGGGACGGCCCCGGCCCCGGCCCCGGCCCCGGGCCTCAGGCCCTCAAGACCGCGGGGTCGCAGGATGAGGACAAGCCCAAGATCACGTCGTGGGAGGCTGGATGGAACGTCACCAACGCCATCCAGGTACATCGTGTGTTTGGGGCGGGGCGGGTGCTGCGCGGTTAGGCCTTCAAGAGTCACCTTGAACACATTCGAGCGGAATGCATCATCCTCAACACGCGATTTGGAAATGAATTCGAATTCTATTCTTTCCAACCCGTAACACGAGTGGGCGTTGGGCCGCGAGAAAGCTGCGCGAATCCTCTCAGCCAATCAGCAGCAACGAATAATGCAAATAAGGGCAGAAAAAACAACGTGATGTCATATAATTCGGCACAATACAATCCTGCTGAGCAATTTGAAATCAAAATGCTTTGACACATAAAACAATGACGCTCATCTTCTGCACACACACTAGATAAATATTGCAATGCACCATAACAGCTAATAAGAAACGAATAACAACAAACCAAGCAGGCCTTATTATTATTATTATTATTATTATCATTGCGGAACAGCGTTATAAGTGCATCGGTTGCAATTAAATGATCAAGCTCGGCGAGTGCAATTATGTAAATCCTGTTTAACACCCCCGAGGCCCGATTTCGTTTAGCAAAGAACATCGTAAATAAATGTGCACACCGACGGGAAACAATTCGGAGTCCGTCGCACAATGACATGAAATGCAAATAATTGGACTCGTCCTGGGGTTGCGCTAACGCCTCGTGACGTCATCGCAGCATCCAGCGTAGCGTTCCGATTACGTAAAGCGCGCGCGTGTCCGCTTGTGTCGCCCGCAGGGCATGTTCGTCCTCGGCCTGCCGTACGCCATCCTGCACGGCGGCTACCTGGGCCTCTTCCTGATCATCTTCGCCGCGGTGGTGTGCTGCTACACGGGCAAGATCCTCATCGCGTGCCTCTACGAGGAGAACGAGGACGGCGTCAAGGTGCGCGTGCGCGACTCCTACGTGGACGTGGCCAACGCGTGCTGCGCGCCCCGCTTCCCCGCGCTGGGCGGCCACGTGGTCAACGTGGCGCAGATCATCGAGCTGGTGATGACGTGCATCCTGTACGTGGTGGTGAGCGGCAACCTGATGTACAACAGCTTCCCGGGGCTGCCGGTCTCGCAGAAGGCGTGGTCGGTGGTGGCCGCCGCCGCCTTGCTGCCCTGCGCCTTCCTCAAGAACCTGAAGGCCGTGTCCAAGTTCAGCCTGCTGTGCACGCTGGCCCACTTCGTCATCAACGTGCTGGTGATCGCCTACTGCCTGTCGCGGGCTCGGGAGTGGGCGTGGGAGAAGGTCAAGTTCTACATCGACGTCAAGAAGTTCCCCATCTCCATCGGCATCATCGTGTTCAGCTACACCTCGCAGATCTTCCTGCCGTCCCTGGAGGGCAACATGCAGAAGCCCGGCGAGTTCCGCTGCATGATGGACTGGACCCACATCGCCGCCTGCGTCCTCAAGGGCCTCTTCGCCCTGGTGGCCTACCTGACGTGGGCCGACACCACCAAGGAGGTCATCACGGATAACCTGCCCAGCGCCATCCGCGCGGTGGTCAACCTCTTCCTGGTGGCCAAGGCGCTGCTGTCCTATCCGCTGCCTTTCTTCGCCGCCGTCGAGGTCCTGGAGAAGTCGCTGTTCCGAGACGGCGGGCGGGCCTCGTTCCCCGACTGCTACGGGCCGGGCGGCCGGTTGAAATCGTGGGGCCTGGGGCTGCGGGTGGCCCTGGTGGTCTTCACCCTGCTCATGGCCGTCTTCGTCCCCCATTTCGCCCTCCTCATGGGTCTGACGGGCAGCCTGACGGGCGCCGGCCTGTGCTTCCTGCTGCCGAGCCTCTTCCACCTGAAGCTCCAGTGGAGGAACCTCCTGTGGCACCACGTCTTCTTCGACGTGGCCATTTTCGTCATCGGCGGCATTTGCGCCATATCGGGCCTCATCCACTCCATCGAAGGGCTCGTAGAGGCGTTCAGGTACAATATCCATGACTGAGAGCTTTTCGCCGACGACCTTTAACCCCCCCGACGCCCCGCTCCGCTCCCCGCTCTGTGGGTCACGACGACGAAGAAGCCCGCGAGGAGGAGCATGTGTGTGAAATCGTTTTTAATTTTGCCTTTGTGAAAACGTGCAATAATAAACTCTGCAATCATAGTATCCAATAGTCTCCGACGGTAACGTCGCGCAGAGGGGACGCGACCTCCTGAAGGGGGCGTGGCCAAAGATGACAAAGGGTGAAACACGGCTCAAAGCACAAGCGTGCGCGTGGTGATGTTTGGGCCGAGCTGGGAAATACGTGGACGAACAGTGGACTTTACGTTCTACGACGGGGGGCCTCGATTTACGACGGCGTTCGGTTCCTACGTCGGCGACGTCACCCAAATTGGGATGTAAGGCGACGGAATGCGCCGTAGGCTGTTGCTAACCGGGGACGGAGCCGGGAATTTTTCCAAATGAAATTGTCGACCTGAGTTTGGGGGGGGGGGGGTGTTGCTCAGTATCTTTAGAGTGGCCACGCCCACCCTTGCCACCCCCTGGCTCCGCCTCCTGTTGCTAACCTATGCTAAAGCTAAAGCACGCCTGAAGTCACAATTACAGTAAGTACTTTTATGAAAGACACTTCTCGGCCATAAATATGAAACAGGGATGTCCGAACTATGGCCCGGGGCAATTTATGGCCCGGCGTCCATTTTGTAGGGGCCCGCGACATCTACTAACAATTTCCTTTTGACAGGGTCCACAACCCTATTTTAACACAGGGATGGGGCTGGGGTTAGGGGGCATCATGAAAAGTGTGTGTGTGTGTTTGGGGGGGGGGGGGGGGTTGGGACACCCACCCACCCACCCACCCACCCATAACCGCCACTACGACTAATAATCCGTCCCCGTGCTACGTGTCAAGGTCCAAATTGTGAACATATCCCATTATTACATTAGAGAGCTTCAAGGTGCTCTAAATCTTGCTCATTTTGGTTCTGAATGTGAAGTAGCGGATCGAGTCACATGAATCGCGTTTAACATAAAGCTGTGATGCAGCGGTTTTTCAAAATACCCGCAGTATATAATTGCTGGATGGACGGGTTTGAGCAGGTTTCATAAATGAAAGTGGCCCTGAAAGCCTTCCATTTTTTGGTAAGCATCCCCCATACGAGAAACGTTGGACTCCCCGCACGTAAAACAATCGAACGAAACAGTAAGTATACTGTTGCGCTAACTACGTAGTATATCGGAACCGGCGTAAATGGAGGCCCTCCTGTACTGCTATTTAAGCTGCTATAAGGGAAAGTCCGCACGAACACGTGTATTTAAAAGCAACTAACTGTACGACTGTACGAAAATAAATCTTCTCCCCCTTCGATGACACATACAAGTGGATGGAGAAGGCAGCCCTTTTCCTGCTGATTCGCAATCGTAAAAATATCGAACAGGTTTAACGTTTACGATGGTCGGCCCGACCGGTTCGCGAGCAGATCGTGGAGGAAAACTGTCAGTTAACACGTCCCACACCGCAAGATGATCAGCGCAGGAAAATATTTCAGAAACATCCGAGAAGCGGGCCTTTGCTGACTTGGATCACGAGTGCAAGATGATCCAAATTGGCCCGATTATCTGGCACGTGTTTTTCCCCTGAAATATTCGGTGTGACTCACTTGTTCGGGAGGGGCAATCGACTTCAGGCTGTTCCGCCTCATAGTCCGTTCTTTTGGGAAAAAGAAAGAACAACAAAAACCAAGCCAAATTTGGAGATATGCCCTTTTCATTGTACAGTGACCAAATACTCAACAACCTCAACGAGTACGTCGCAAATCACCCGCGCGCCTGCCATTGCACAGAACGAAGCCCACTTCGGCGAGGATATCCCGTTAGTTTTGCTGTTTTGAAATGACATGACATCGCACAATCGTGAGGTATTATCTGTCTCTATGCAAATGATCAAAACTAAATTCTGGAACATCTCCAGCCTGGCCAGAGTTCGCACGAGGGCACAAAAAAGCCTTCCCCCCCCCCCTTGTGTGTGTTTTGAATACCTGTAATCGTGTGGACGTTGCCGAAATCTAAAGTCACCTTTCCACTTTAAAGTCCAGTCCAGTTGGGTCCACCCCGTACTGTTTGGAACGATAAATCCCGATCTGGATTCCGTGTCCACTTAGGGAGCGTGAAAGCGGTTATGGTGACGTCAGCTACCTACGAAGTGTGACATCGCGAGGTCGCCAAGAAGAAGGCCACACAACGGCGGAATGTCTTCGAGCAATTTAAGCAATGACACAACACAAGGCATCGAGTTCTCCTCCTTTTAGTCGCATCCCACTGTGGTGTATTGTGCCATCTATTTTGGTACCCTTTAACAACTTTGGGCAATAGTCACACTCCAAATAATGAACTGAACGGTGTGGTAGGAACGGGCAAGCGCCCTTCAGTCGAGGTGCTGCGCTTTCAAAAAAAACAACCCAAAAAAAACATGGATATCTTCGGTGTAGTTGTTTGTTGGAAATACTTTTGTCAGTTTGTTCGGTGCTTTTATTTTTCCACCTGAGTAGAGCTCGTCGGTTTGTTCGTTTTTTCTCGGTGTTGCCGATGTTATGCTGGATGGAGTGAATTTTGACGTGCAAGCAAATGGGTCCTTCTCGTGTCGTATGCGAACAGTGTTTGTCGGACGATGTTCTCTCCCTGTTGAACCTGTCAATTGTGATTAAATGGAACTAATCGTGGTGCGTGAGACAAAGACTATTTGTTGAATCGAGCGATAAATAAATGGAATATTTTATGGCTGCCGATTCTGTTTCCTTTCCCACGGTGGGCCTTAAGTTGCGTTTTATTCGGAGCGCGAAGGCATCCTCGTTTTTTAAACAATCCTCCGAGCAGTCAAAGAGAACATGCATTGAAACGCGTTACACGTGCTGCAACTCCAAATGAAAAGAACCTTGAAGGCCATTTCAAGAGGCCCCGAAAATAACCCAACAAAAGAATATCAATGTTCCATGGAAAGACAGTGGAGCCACATTTGCAAGACACAGGGGGCAACGCGTATTCTGCGCCCGCTGTTCCTCCTGCAGCTGTAAATGACTTTCCAGCCGCCGCTGGGCTCCAATCAAACGGACAGTCATGGAGGGCATTTTTTTCAAGGGCAATACAAAGGAAAGTGCAGACTCATTTTGGCTGCGGGTCACATCGTAGTCATGGGTTACGGTCACGAGCGCCAACACATATACAGGAAATGTACAATTGCCTCATGTTATTACATATACTCCAAAAAACGGACGACAAACCAGAAGCCAGTCAAAAGTTGTTCATTCCGTTTATTTTGAAATGGGGATCGGTCACCCAAATGTTTGCAATCAACGTTCTATAAAAGCGAAGATGTTGTTATTTTAGCAAGAGACATGAAGTCGACGCACTTGATTTGCTTTCGTAATATGGATGTGGCGGGCCGGTTGTGGCCCCCGGGGCCTTGAGTTTGACACCGGCGCTCCAGATGATTTCGCACGATCGACGTATTTTAGAATGTGTATCGCTTTGGTGTTTAACCACAGTAGCTAATTGATCATCGAAAGCACCCGATTCTGAGTGTCGTGCATCATTTTGATGAGCTTAAACAAAACGAATGCTCCCTAAAGCTTACGTTTAATAAGCAAAGTGACATTTACATTTGTACGTTTATTCAATCAATGTTGTTGTTGTTTTTTTGTTGTTGTGTTTTTTTCGCTTGTGGACTACATTTATAGATTTATCCGTTTTCTACACTTTTGGTCTTGGCTCAATTTCTAAGCCATACAAAAATGGGTTCTTCCTCCAGAATGTGACTTTTGGGGACCGGAGAGTCTTTTGTGATGTTTTTCTTGAAGTTGGAATATTGATTGTATGTAACACAAAACACTGTTGGTGAGATGACGAAATGGAAAGTTAGAAATGTGAGCCAAAGTTTCCGTTCTATTCAGCAGACAAAGCGTCGTCGTATGTCATTTGAAGTTTCACTTCTCCGTTTTCAGTTCGTAACGGGAAGCTGCGACTTCTGCCAGGAGCCGATCTTCAAATGAACAACAACTATCGGCAAATTCAGTCTCTTTGCAGTTATTATCACGTCGCTGACGCAAAATGCTTCCAAACGTGCTAATATTGCTCGCGCTCATCTTTTGCGCCTGTGGACAAAATCCTGCAATACGAGTCGTCGTGACCGACAAAGGACTTCAGTATGGTAAGGTGCATCGGATGTTTGCTAATACGTTTCAATCTCTCCTTTTAAAGGTGACATAGTTACGGAAAATGGACTTTTAATGGCTTGCATACAAATAGTCGCGTCTCCAGAGCGCCTGCCGATCAATAATATGCAACGCGTTCTATCAATCTTTGCAAGTGATCATCGCGGCTACAGCCTTCCTAGGAAATCGCAATTTCTTATCACAGACTCGGGATCTTTTCTGCAAGTCAGGAAATGGGGTGCGTAAAGTGTATTTTGCTGAAAGCGGGTCGTTACGACAGCGGGGAACTGTTTTGAATTGTGGGGGGGGCGAAGAAGCGGTGTTCAAAGTCAAAAGGCTCGGTAAGGGTGTTGCGCATGTGCTGTCTCTCCCAGGAAGGCACGCGGTCGCAGGATGGATTCAAGACAAGTTGGAACTTGTCACGTTGCCCGACATGAGTGGTGAAATGCGCGTCGGCTTCCTGGCCCGCATCGGCTACACGCTTACAGGGTAGGTTGCTTTGTTGGGGGCTGGGAGCGAAAAACAACCGCGCTGCCGAGCAAACGGCCCCGTCGCCGCAAAACAGCACAGCGGACGATAGAACTCCAAAAAGAAAGGCCAATTCTTTTCTACGAGTCTTTCAAAAACCATTTCGAATGCAAAATGATTCGGATGCCAAACCGTCCGGCATTGAAAAAGTCCTTCATTGCGAATGGGAGAATGAACAAAAGACGCTGCACTTCAAAGGCAAGCATTTTAGCAAGCGAGCCGGGGGGAAACAAAAAGTGGCGGAATCTGCAGCAGCTCGGCTCTTTGCGGCCCAGCAAGGCGCAAGTATTCCATCCTAACGATTAAAGATCATTTCATTGAGTCATCAATTATGATGCCAATTCCTGACCAGAACGATGGAAATTCCCTTCAAAAGTGAGCTGACGTGTGCCAAATAGATTTCTTCCGGAGGTATTTAAGCACACTGCAGGTGCAGGCCAGGGAATGTGTATCGGTCAAGTCAGATATCCTTAAGTCTCATTTCATTGAACATATTATGGATCAGTCAACACAAATGTACATGATAAGCTGCTGTGCTACATTTGCGCTATTGCAATGTCAGCCCTAACTTGGTCGGAATCGCAAAAATCGAAACGATGCCATATGCTCGTGCTGGCGGATCAATACAAGCCTCGTGTCTCGCTCGCCTCTTCTAGCATCACCATAAGAAAGTGCGACTTTCCGGAACCGTCCGTCGAGTTCTACCCAGGCTTCTCCGGCTTGAAGACGTCCGTGGCGGGCCTCGATGTTGCGCTCGCGGGAGGCTGGGAGGCCCACTGTGGATTCGTGTGAGTGGGATTCGTCGTCACTGCATTACCGTTGACACGATATATTGTACATTTGTATCACGATGTACACCGGCCGGCCACAATATGCAGCACATTGCGCCGCTCGGTTCCGGTGTGCGTGCGTTTACTTTGACGGTAAACTTCAAATATTGCCTTTTTGCCCTTTCAGACACGGAGGCGGATCTTTCGACATGGCCTCGTTCGGCGTGGGCCTGGTCTCTGTCGTGAAGCTGGGTCGGGACTCTGGCGGACATCTTTCTTTAACCGGCGTGAACTGCAACGCTCAAGTGGACCACGTCGACGTACGTTTCTACGGCGACAGGAGGTACACGCGCTCGGATCACGTGGCCCTCGTTTGACATTGGCGGCGAGATGTAACGATGCCACAATGTCGCGTCGACAGCTGGCTTTTCCGGCTTTTCGAGGAACGCTTCAAGGACCGCATCAGAAGTCAAATGGAGGCCACGGTGAGTGATTCTCTCCTTTTGTGGGTGTTTGTATCGACAATTCGCTGTTGTCGAACGCGCCGGTGTTTCTAACGCCAACCCCCCCAAAAAGAATCCCCACATCCCTTAACCTCTGATCCTAGAATCGCCCCTTGTCGACAGGTAACGTTAAGGTCAAAACAATGGCACGATGAAGAGGGCCTTTCTTTAGTTTTCCGGTTCTGTGTTTATCAACATTGATGAAGGCAAAGCACAAGACTCTCCCGGCACACCGCCAAACAGAAAGGTCGCAAAAAAGGTGGATGCACAGGTTAATTGTCATCGTTCCAGATTTGTCCCGCTGTGGAGGAACTCATTGCAAACCTGGAGAATCGCCTAGAGGACATGAAAGGTATTGCGGCGTGTTAGGCTCAAAGGTTTCACTTCTTCTTATCCCAAAAAGAATGTGAAGTCACCTCCAGGCGCTGGGGTGAAAACTAACCGCTCAAATGATTGAAAGTGAGCTTTCAGGTGAATGAAGACCTCACTCTGGACCTGCCTCTCATTGGCCTGCCCGAGGTTGATGCTTCGAGTCTTCACCTTGGGCTCAAGGTCGGCAAACATACATAAAGCTTGTTCTGTTACGTTAAACAACGGTTCATTTTGTACGCGTTTTGAAGGGGGAATTTTACAGTATCCAAAGTCCAGAGGAGCCCCCCTTTGAGGCCCGGCCTTTCGCCGTAGCTCAGCAGCCGGGTTACATGCTGTCGGTGGGCTTGTCTGACTTCACCGTCAACTCGGCCTCCTTCAGTTACTTCGCAGCTGGTTTACTGCAGGCTTTCATCAACGACAGCATGGTGAGTTCACCTGAGAGACCGAGGAGGAGCAGTAGCACTTGTTTTCTTCTTCTTAGTAAGCTTCGTACGACTCAGGTGAGGTGAAAACGTGGCTTTCTCTCCTCAGATACCTCCAGGGTCGCCTGTGCGCCTTAATACAACCTCAATGGCTCCCTTTATTCCACAGGTAATACGGTAGCTGTGAATACTCCCACCCCCCGTCGAAACGAACGCATCATTCTTCTTTTGCAGCTCCCCGAGATGTTTCCAGACTTGCCGATGGCACTGCAGATTTACGCCAGAGACGTTCCGGTGTTTTTCTTCCGCTCCGGTGCTGTCACGCTGAGCTCGCCGTGCGCGGCGAAGGCCTTCGTCATCCGGCCCGACGCCACCCTCGCCCCGCTGTTTCAACTCCACGTGGTGAGCGCAAGTCAGCGACGACCTCCGACACGATCTGGTTGTTTGTTCCGTTTAAATGCAAGGTAGCCCAAAGTCGCGGTGTGGAGCTTCTCTGGAGAACGCAAAAAAACGAGTCCACTATGATTCAGGGTTCGGGTCACGTGGTGGCCGTCGTTAACGGTTGCGCACTACCTCGGGCTCTGTTAGTTGTGGTCTAATAACGGCTCATTCTTGTTCAATGGTTGCATAGGTTAACGAAATGTGTAAAAAAAAAAAAAAAAAAAAAAAAAACACAAACAATTTGAAAGGGGAAATGCAGTAGGCCTTATTCACTAACAGTTTCCAAATCTTTGAATAACACGTCTGTGGCATGCATTCATCAAAATAGCCAAAGGATCAACAATTCTATTACATTGTATTTTCTGGGAAGTCAGTTATAAAAGTTCATTCGAATTTGTTTCGTTAAAAACAAATGTCATTTGGGGACACGCTACTTTTGGGAGTGAAAAAGGAATATGAAAGTTCCTTTTTGCATATTCCGTTTAGAAATCACTGAGGTCCATTTAACGTCAAATGAACAGAGGTTAGAAATGAAGTAAAACAACAGCATCTGGTGGGACACCAACCCATCTTTCTTTCAGGACTCAAACTTCAGCGGCGAAGTGTGGGTCGCCGACGGACGGCTGAAAGGCTCCGTGTCAATGGACAAGTGAGGAAACGGTAACAGCGCCTGTGTCGAAAAGTCCAAATAATGTAATGAGGCGGCCTCTTTTCCAAACAGTTTCACTCTGAGTCTGGCCACAACTGAGATTGGACCCTTTAAGGTACCGGTACTGCTCCTCCACTGTTCACGTCATCCAGCATAAGGCCGGTTCCCTCATCGCTAGCGCTTCGCTTCGCAGACCGACGCTTTGGAAAACGTGACGCAGACCCTCATGGAGACGTCGGTCTTGCCGCAACTGAACGGTGAGGCGTCTCGTCTTTGGTTGCGTGTCTGATATTATGATCGAAGAGTAACGGCATGTGTGCTGTTGAACAATCGGTAGGTGACTTCTTGGTCTCACGACGGCAAAATGTGAACAGCACGACGAAGAGGACTGTTTAAATTGTGCAACAGAAGCCTGCAGATGACATATTCTACAATTTGTAGCGGAAGCGAATGAGGCCTCAGGCTATGTCCCTATTGCATTTTCCGGCTAATAAATCACATTTATAGTCATCCGCAGGCTTCTGTTGCACAGTTCATTTAGGTATGTTATCTCAAAATATTGGAATAAATATATTCTAACTGATTGAGATGTACCTGTAGATCACGAGCCATACCTTGCCCACCCTTGGTCTAACGAATGTTTTTGTCGGTTAAGGTCACAAAACGTGGGGTGGGGTGGGGTGAGTGGTCATTGATTGCATTTGCGTTGCAGGGAAACTTGCCACGGGCTTTCCTTTGCCACGAACTGTACACGCACAGCTGGTCAACCCATTTGTGAAAGTGGAAGAGGTAGGTACCAAAAGCAAATGGAGACGCGTTTGCTTGGGCTGAATTTTGCCTTTTCGCTTTCCAACAGGGATTTGTAGCTTTCTGCTCAGATGCCGAGCTGCTGAAGACACAATTTGAAATTGAGCACAATCTTGGCTCAATTTATTCAACATGATTCACGTATTATGATTTTCACGCCCAACCGCGGATTAAAACGCTTTTGTTCCATACGTCCGCACCTTGTGTAATCAGACTGCCGAAAATTGTGCAACAACTACAATAAAAAACATATTCAACTACAGACATGTCTGTATGACCAGTTTTTTGTTCATATTTTTTTACCTTGTTTGATGGTACCTTGTGTGTTTTGAAAGGAGTCTTTCCATCAGATCCATAATCGTTTCTTGAATTATTATAATGTATCCCATAGGACATCATTTGGATTTACTTGTTCTACTGAAAGCACAATTATGACTGTCGTCAAAATTGAAGTTAATGGTATATGCAAAAAAAAAAAAAAAAAAACATTTATGTTATGTAAGAAATGTTTAATGTTAAGTGCTAAGCTTTAAACAAACTTAGGAAGGCCTGATAAACAACAATGATCACTAACAGAAAGTCAATTTTACCACCGTCGTGAAACAATGGCATCACTTTATTTTGAAAAAAAAGTCAGTGTGTGTTTTTTTAGTTACAGGTTCGCATTCTTGGAATGTAACACCACCATCATATAAATAAACACACTACCGGCCGCTGTTATTCAAATGTTCCCCATTAAGAAAAGCATCGCAGTTGGTGAAAGGAACGACCGCACAGGTCGATGGCTGAGCACGACACACGCCTTCAGATTTAAATCAAACTTTGCAAAAGGCTGCTGTTAACAGATGTTCCACACCATGACAGTTAATAACACGGGGGATCGTATCTGGGAACACTTGCGACAAGCCAAAGTGAGAACGAAGGATGAAGCACGTTACTTCCACCGAGTGGCCAAAACATCGGAGAACGTGCCTCACGTTGTGGCCGACCATTGACCCTAAATAATAAAGATACGAACCGGAGCGCAAAATGAATTCACTGACTAGGTCTGCTCGACCATCCTTGAATCCTGTCACGCTCGAGCTGAAAGATCGCTCGAACACTCCGGCGAACGGCACCGCGGAATAAAACAGTCGAGGAATCTCGCCACCCTAACGGAAAACTACTACTCAAGTCCAAAGGCTGCGGAACACAGCTGCTCCGACCACACGGCGACATTTAGTTAAAGGATACCTTCCATCCTTAATCCATTTGTACATGTCGCATATTAATAAGAAATCAATGAGAATGCCGGGCGGAAAAGACCAACTAAAATAGTTAAAAGGACAAAGATTAGAAAATATATATATATATATATATATATTTTTTTTTCTTTCAATGATGGAAGGTGACCTTTAGAGATAGCTGTTTACAGTGCTTTAATGAAATGTTTGTTTAAAGGGTTTAAATCTCACACACAATCACATTCTCTCTGCACACACACTATACTTCACTCTATTAGAGACCCAATCACACACACACGTGGCGGCTGTAGTAATTAGGCTGTACTGGCTGACGAGGTGTCGCACCAGTTCATGACGGGCGGCGGCCCGCTATTATATGTCCGCAACCGCCGCCGCCATGGGCGCACGCACGGTGCCGCGAGCCGTCGCCGCCAGCTCCTCAATTTCCGTGTTTAACCGCCGGATGACCCACTCCATCGCTTCGCGGCCCTGAGAGCGTAACAAAAACGGGACAAAGGGTTCGGAAACGAGCAGGTGAGAGAGACAGAGAGAAAGGGGGGGCGGCGTGCCGGGAGAGTTGAAGGTCATCCTCACCTTGCCGGCGTTGACGGACATGGTGTTGGCCATCAGGCCCTCGAGGTAGCTGCTCAGACTGACACCTTTCACACTGATCACAGCCTCCTGGGTCAGCACAGTCCTGCTCATTGAGGGATTCCATGCTAATTAATTCATTAGCTCCATTTCAAATGAGCTGAATTATTTTTTTCTTCAACATTAAACACATTACCACACTCAAAAAGAAACCAAAAAAAAAAAAACCAATGACAAAAATTCAAGTTTTCAGTAAGTTCCAGCATTTGCGTGGCTGTGGACACACGTTTCTTGACCGGACTCTTGATCGTCTCCCGTTTCAGTTGACCTCTCTCTCTGCACATCATATACTTAAAATGCAAAAATCAAAGGATGACGTTTTGACATATGCGAAAGGCGGCTCTTCACTTCATCGCTTTATGGCAGAGAAAATAATGGAAGAGAAGTAATGAGTTTTGACTTTCAGGGACATTGTGCATCAATCACTTTTTGCCAGTAACTTCACTCATTATGTTGCTTATATACCGCATACATTTATGGCCTAAATCTTTTCCTTATTTTTGTACTTGAAAATTCCTGTTGCAAACTAAACAAATAGTGAAGGACAACGTATGACAGTGGAGACACGACATTCCAACGTACTTGTCGGGATCCCGCGGATGAGGCTTATACGTCAGCTTCTCGTCCACAGACACCAGGTTTGTGAAGGAGATCTGAAGAGACCAAACCAGTAGAAGTTACCCTCGGCCTTGAAGCCGAATGACAGAATCAACACGATGTTTCAAATAGAAGTGGGAAGAGGGCCTTGTGGAAAGTTTCTTTTCCTGTGCTTCATGAGTTTTCCTTTTGAATTGAACCGCTGCAATAGGTGAACGTTTTAACCATATTTCTAACTCATTACGATAGAATATCAGAGCTGTAAGTGGCTACTCACATTTGTAGATTTCAGCTCAAAGATCTTGTGTTCGGGGTCCACTACTGAATGTTCTCGGACATAGGTGTGTGTTCTCGTTAATCCAATGATCTGCAGGAAAATGAGATATCTTGTTAGAAAATGTTGAAGTTATCAATCAAACCGTTTTATTTTTTGGGCACTGACAGATTTGGCGATGGCGGGAAGACCCCACTCTGTGCTGAGCAGTCTTTTGCTGTGTAAGCGCCCCTCCGTGTCCACACTTCTGTCCAGAACATCCACACCAAACACACTGGGGTTCATGGGGTTGGGGTACTTCTGCATGGCGGCCTTGGTCACCGTCTCCCACGGGTGGCTGTTCAAAACATGTGGTACAGTATGTATAAAAAAAAAATCTTGAAAAAGAGGGGTTTGTTTAACCATCAAGTGACATCTCAACCACTCGGTAAAGGCTCCTAATTTTTTGATAAAACCAATGATATAGTTCATAACTTCCCAAAGGAAATATAAGATGGTTACTTGTATCGATTCATTGTTAACGCTACAGAGCATGACAGAGCTTCAGTATGTGGATGGTAGAGGAAAATATTCACTGTCGTCCATCACTTTTAATGTACAGTGTGTAAATTGTTACTGTCAGCTGTTGACATGTGTGAAACGCCCCCCCGCCCCCCCCCCCCTTTTTTTTATTAAATCTCAGCAGGCAGGCTGTTATGCAATAGTGGTTATGTCAGCGTCCAGGTTGATAAGTGATGGAAGTTAAAAAAAAAATCCTTTTACCAGCTATTTTGAATGGATATATTTGATGTCAAACGCATATATCTCGATAACTTAAAAGTTTTACGCTAGTAGCGCAAAGCTAACAAAGAGCGGTTAACTCTAGAGGCTTCCCTGCTCGAAGCTTCGTAAATATAACTATTAATAAGTACAAAGAGAGCTCCGGTGGTCATGGTAACAACACCAGCGAGCGCTTTGGATAACTTTGACGACCGAAGTTGCCAAACTTAGCTTAAGTGGCTATTAGCTTAAGTGGCTAACACTTCAAGCTATTTCAAGACACACACACACACACACACACACACACACACACACACACACACACACACACACACACACACACACACACACACACACACACACACACACACACACACACACACACACACATACACAAAAGCAGCGAAATAAACGCTTTTCGAGGAGTTATGAAAGTGCGGCAGACAGAAGCACTCACTTGAAAATGTGCTCTGACGCCCAGATCTTCATTTTTGACGGGAGTCAGAACTCGGGAGCAGCCGGGCCGGGCCGGGCCGTGCCGGGCCGGTGTGCCGCTAACTGGAGACGCCGAGGAAGGAGAAAGGAACGGGCCGTGCAGGGACGGAAAGGCAGAAGGGACAAACATTCCAAGTGGCCTCGACACACACGCGCGCGCATTTCCTCTCGCCGTAGATACCGTGATTACTCAACTAAAATTGTTTTTAAAATGTGTCTTTATGTTTTTAGTACTTCTAATTTTCAGTAAAATTGGAAAGTGGCCACTGTACTAATTGTAAAGCTTAGTATTAATATTAATATATGGGCTCCATGCTGATGCCAGCACAGCAACTCTGTACACCAGTTGACTAACATGCATGTGATACGGTGTTCGTTCAGTAAAAAAGTCCATAGATGTGCGTTTGGCTTCAATTTCTAATGCTGGGACAAATAATAATACCAGGTTATATTAAGATAGCAACTCACAGGTTCTTACAAGTGTTTAGACACTATAAACACTGCAACACTCATCGGTAGCACTCCCTTGCTCATTTCCAACACCCTGTCCTGTCTTGACCTTTTTTGTCCTCTCTCATCTTGTTCTATTGGTTAGTTGTTGCATGTCCTCACTGTTTTTTCTTTCTTTCAGGTTTGCCATTCCTGATAAATACTTTCTAAAAAGATTGTGGAGACATGAACAGGTAGTAATAGTCGTGATTTTAAACATCGCGGGACTCCCTGTTCAAGATGGCGGCCACTCTGCACGTCGCTCCCATGTCAACCTCTCGCCTGCGCGCGTTTAAATGACGTCATCACGACAGCGTCCGCCCTGCCCTTGAAGCGACCACAAGACTGGCAAGATGGTTGCATACTGGAGACAAGCGGGACTCAGGTAAAAAGAACAGGATTATTGTAACTATTCATATCACTCGTCCGTTTGTTTTGTTTTAATGGATGCAAGAATAAGTGTAGCGTTATGTGCAAGTGTTCCAGGCGTTAAGTTTTCACGGAGATGTGTGGTTAGCTACCATGCTAATGCTAGCTGAAGTTAGCGTGTGCATACATTCGCGTTTGACTTGCGCTGCTTGCTCCGCTGGCTATTGAAACCACGCGGTTTTCACCAGTTACGCGTACGTGTCGGCCTGTAGACAGATTGTGTGTATTTGTCCTCTGTGCAGCTACATCCGCTTCTCGGCTATCTGCGCCAGCGCGGTGCGGGCCGCCCTCAAGCCGCAGGTGAAAAGTGAAGCGATGAAGGCGGCCGAAGCCAGCGTCAAAATAGTCAAGCCCAAAACTGTCTGTAAGTGCACATTTCAATGGGACCGTCATTCGTTCATTACACTATTTTATTATTATTTTTATTGTTGGGGCAATCGAAGATAAAAAATAAAAAAAACAGTGGCGTTCCACCCTTAAATTTAAGTAAAAAAATGTCAAGGCACACCACCTTACAAAAATATAATGAAACAAGTATGAACACTGAAATACTGATCTGGTCTCAATTTACTTCCAAATTGCCATAGTGTGAAATTTGGGCCTTTTTAATTGAACACAAAGCTGTGACTATATGAAGAATGGCAACCTATGGACCCACATACTTATTGTAGCTTTCTGGCATCGAATGCAGTGGTTCTCCAACTTTTTACACCGAGTACCGCTGCATCAAACTCTTTGCTTGCAAAGTACCACCCCACCACGATGACCAAGGTTAAACTCCAGTAATGTAGTAGGCCCAAGTGTGCATCAAATACAAGAGGTTTTATTCATAGTGTATTTATTCATGTTGTGAATATTAACACCGTTTAAAGTAGGCCAGTAAAAACTACTTGAATTATTCATGCATGTATGTAAATGTCAAAAAGATATCTTGAACAGGCTGTATGGATAGCTGCAAGCTTCATTCTAATATGTTTGATTGAATTTGCTGCTTAGAAATGTACTTACTTCAGTGATTTTGCGCAGCCCTTGTGGTACACTTTGAGAATCACTGAAATGGAAGAGCGTTTTTGTTTTGCCTCTCACTGTACGTCGCTGGCATAGGTGTACTAAAGTTAGATGTGGAACAAATAATTTTCCGACTAATTAAAACTCATTGACTGCCAGCCTTCCCAGTTAACACGGATATTGGACTTCGAAAAACGTCAATGGCAGTAAATGTGTTTTAAGTGAAATTGGATCATTTCCCGGGACGCCACTTCTGATCTCTAGCGTCACTGTTGGGAATACTGTTCTATCAAATAAGTAGTTCTCCGTGTGGTAATATAGCTGATGGATCGTGATCATGATCTGATTGTGGCGGCTAACAGGCTAAAGTATCTTTACTGATTGCCTCTTACTAAGCTTCATGTAAACTACACTAATTAAAGATGAAAATCTAATTCATTCCTGTAGCCTTTTTTTGTATATAAAAGTATGGTTTGGCTCCAAAGGTAACTAAGACGATAGACCCATCCCCCCAAAAAATTGCAATAGGTGAATTTGCTATTATAGAAAAAGCAGGGGAATGTGGAAGTGACGGGCAAAACTAAAATGCTCAGTATGCTGTACATACTTTTGTGTCAAGTTAGGTGCCTTGGCTCAATAAATATTGGGAAACACTAAAAGAGAGTAACCATCATACTAGAAACCTCTCCCTAGAGGTATCAGTTTAACAATTGGTTTATTGTGAGGCGTTTATCTTTATTTACATATTTTGTTGTTGACAGTCAAAACAGTGCAATTGTTTTTAAGGTCTCATTTTTACACATATGTGGTTCTTGCTTGTATTCCTATTGAAATGTCTGTTTTAATTACCAAACCGTATTATGATGGTCAGTCTAGCTGTACAAATTTGTCTGTTTTCAAAATACATGCGAAGAAAAAAAAAATTCCTTCTGGACAAAATGATTTGATTTAGCATTAATACATTGCGAGGTCTTGTTTTTTTTTTTATAAATGCATTTAATACAAATTGCATCTTTTCAAGGTAAAGCAAGCCTGGATTTGTAGTGACCATTGCAGATTATTTTTCATATTCTGGAAAGATCTGGGTTTTACTGTAATTTCTGTTTCTGTAGGATGTGATCCCGTGACGTAGACCTCTTCTTCCTGCAACTGTCTGGGGGGAGAAGGACCAAGTGATGGTCAGAAGAGATGGGATAACTACAGAATGGCAATTATCTCCCTGTTATTTGTAATTAAAGTTATATTTAAGCGGATTCAAGCGATGATGGATCATTTTCTTTAATTTTGGTTTGAAATAGTTTTGCAAGTAAAAAAACAGCAAAAAGTTGGTGTCATTTTGGTAAAGTTTTTAACTTTTAGTGAAAATATGTCACACTTGCAGTTTGCAAAGGAAATCCAAAGCCAGAAGTAGTCAAGGCCCTCAAAAAGGAGATTTAAAACAAACAAAAAAAGAAACAAAACAATTCCTTTTAGAAATTCATGATGGACATTTGATTACATTTCCTTGATAAAGTGAAAATATTTTGTTTGCTGTGTATTTTGAAATGGCACAAAATACATAGACTTTTTGGATGATTACTTTTTCAAGACAATTCCACACAATATACAGAATCAAATGAATTAATTGTGTAGTTGATTATTATTATAGATATATATTAGAAATGCATGCAATCAAGCAGACATCCCTTCGTTCGTATTTCAGATTAATGATTGAAACACCTTCTGAAGTGTAATGACGTAATGTATCATGTGAACTTTGTGCAAGTCCCAGTTTGCTAATGGCAGCCACATACAGTATAGTCGGCACTCATAGACATCCATTGTTCTCTACTTAAGTGTTTTAAAACCGAGCCTTTAATGGCAGAACAGTTGACAGTTTTCTGCAACTTGTATCAAACGGCATCCATTGGTGGGGATAAGTCCACAGAAGAACAAGGAGGTTCCCCGTCTAGCCGTCCTTCTCTCTGGTCATCTTGATCATGGTCTCGGGGGATCTGTAGAGGAAGATGAGCTTCTCAAAGAGCGTCTCCTCCAGCGCCATCTCGCCGGTCTCGCGCACCACGAAGATGTCCGTGCACAGCTTGAGGACGCGGTCCACGCACGGCAGCTCCTCGAACATGATGGAGCGCGAGATGCCGTTGAAGAACTCCCTCACGAACTTGCCGATCACCAACACCACCGACATGTAGAGGCCCACGATGCTGCGGTGCGAGAGTTCGAAGTCAGTATTTGAAACCGCTTCACTCTCCTGTGAACGTTATGAACTAAACCAGTTTGGACTCGTGCAATTTTAGGTTCATCCTGAAAATGTGTCTTAGCGGGTTCGCTTAACCCTCCAGTTCCTGCGGAAAGTCCAATACTCCAAACCTGATGAATAGTTCACATTTGTACACATCAAACAGTTCCCGGTTTTATTGCAATGCTTCAGGATAGACACTATCTTTTGTCATCTTATTCTATGCCAGTATACGCAAATCATTACATCCGCCAACCCTTGAGCAACCGACAAAACTGACCGTGAGAAAAACATGGACAACGCAAATCCAATGCGGCAACTTTCAGAGACTGACCTTGGGACTTGTTGACACTCATTGCAAAACAAATTGATATTTGAAACTGTAACTGAACTGAACTGGTCAATCGTTATAAAATGGTATTCGGGCTAGAAATGCTGTCTCACCTTTAGAAGCACCCGTGACTAGAACGGCTTCAAGCACGTTCGGCAACATCTATAGCCGGAAGCTCAAAGTTTGTGTGTCCGTTTGCAAAGAACTTTCTAGAGCAAAAACGTTTTCCAATAAGCCTCCACTTACAGTACGTTTCTGCATGTCCTTGGTCACACGGGTTAGTAAGAATGACCTATCATGATAAGTATCATTAGTTCGGTATTTAAAGAGGGCGTTGAATCCTCGGAGTCGCGCGGGAGGACGGTTCTTTAAAAAACGGACACACTAACTTTGAGCTTGAAGTAGTATATAGATTTGTCGAGCCTCACGTACTATTACAATTTTTCTACCCTGGTCTAAATGCTGCGCCCCGTGGCCCCGCCCCCCCCCCCCCACACGCCTTACTTACCCGTGTCCAGCCAAAAAGCCCAGACTGGCCGGGCTGACTTTGTCGCTGAACACCACGATCTCAATGCTGTCGCACTCGTGTGGCGAGAAGACGTGGGCCGGGGAGCACTCCCGTACCGTCCACCACTGGTCCGCCTCCCGCTCCGAAGTGCCGTTGACCTTTCGGAGTTTGATGGACAGGGGCCTGAAGAAAGCCAGGAGCTCTGGACGCTCAGTCGGACCTGGGGGCGAAACATGCGCGGCTTCCGGATTTACGGCACGTTCCAAACTGGAGCATGAGGATTACGAAGTTAGTTGTACAAATGGATTTTTATCAAAAATAGCTATAGAACATATATATTCCAACATGAATAGCAAATCTAGCTAATTTCTATTAGAGTGCAATTAGCTGTTGTACTGAGCTAAGGTTTGCGATTATAAATTTAAAAGTGGGCCAACTTGTGTAAGCCATTTGCCCGTTGATTTTAGGATGCTTGTTCACTACGTAAAATAGATTTGGGATTCATTTTTAAACTGCACTAAAGGACAGTATATTTGTTGAAATTAACTTGTACTGTACATTGATAAGGCTACTGTGCGTTGCTGTTTTTTTTGGAGGGAATATGTTTGTTGTGTTATATTGTCTTCATTTTCATGTACAGGCTTGTTAAGAGGAACCATTCACTGAAGTTCTATTTTTGTATGATGAATGACAACTTCCTTAAAAAAAACTAAATATTCATATGAGGAAGACTCCCAAACAACAGCGGGTTATTACAATGACTAAAACCTCAACTAACCTACGTTCATCCTGGTTGCCATTTTGGACTCCGGTCCTTTGGGACCCCTGAGGAACTTGGGCAGCAGAGAGTTGATGATCCTAGCAGGGCACAGAAGCGGGTCACCAGTTATACGACATTCCGTCCGGGCACGAGCAAATACCCACTCGATGGTGCGCTATGTGGTTTTCTGGCTCTTTGCGTCGCGTTGACCGTGACTCACACGTGTTTGCCGCTGTCTCCTTTGAGCATGCGCACTATTCCTTCCTTCAAGGCCTCGTCCTCAAACTTCACCGTGTGCTCTCCCACCGTCTTGGCGTTCATCGATATGGACGCGTTTCTAAATGAGTACCGTGTTAGGATCAAGTCTGCAAGCGTTAGTAGTCACAATATATCTGAATAAATTGCACAAGGGTGTAAGTTGAATTGGCCCTCGAGGGATTATAATCAGTATAAAAGAAGCTCAGTGTACGTTGGCGGCATAGATAGAGTCGGTGAACAAAGGCGACGTTATTTGTAGCGAACGACTTTCAGACCGATCGAGTGGAATCGATGACCTGTTGATCTCTCGCGACACGCTCCGTGTTTGGGAATCACAGCCGAGGAGGCCCGCGGTCGGTCTGACCTGAGCAGTGTCCAGCGGAGCGTCACGTACAAATGAGGGGAGTCGCTGAGCTCCTCCATCATGGCCTCCCGACTGGCCGGGCTGATGCTCCAAAGCAGGCTGGCGTCGCTCTTGATCTTGGCAACAACGATGTCTTCAGCCTCGTAGTTCATTATGAACTGCATTGCGGACTTGAGGAGAGACAATACATTGGTTTAGTGGATTCCTGCCGGAAGACAAATTGGAAAGAAGAAAAACAGCAAGAGAGTATACTAGTTTGCCAAGTACCTACAGGTAAGTGGTTCAAACCCCATACTTTACGAAATTTGAAATGATTACCGTACCTATACTGTGAATCAATAGAAGGCTTATGTTTACTTAGACATTTGTTTAGTGGTCAAAGAGAAGATCCTCTCACTGGGTAGGTTGCGTAGACTTTGGTGAGTCGGTCGAATCCCGCTTCTGAGTAGGAAACCAAGTTCTGTTCCCGGGCGCTCATGGTGAACAGAGGCTATGGACACGCAAACGCGGGGAGTGACCGTTGTTAATGCTCTCGTGACGTTCTGTACACCACCAATACAATTATGCTTGTCACGTCACGTCGGCTACTGACACCTTAAAACAGCTACCGCTATTGTGGCGTTGCTCAAAAAAAAAGACCGCAGCGTTGAAGATATTTTGTCAAATGGCGGCCTTCCTTTTTCTGGACTAAAGCATCATGGACTTGAAACAAATGCCCCTGGCCACTATGTGAGCAAATAGGGTCAACTAGAAAGCCAAACAACAAGGAAGCGAATTGCTCTTGACCTCATATCCAGCGATGCTCAACTGGATGGAGACGTCAACGGGCTGATTTGTGACGCCGGCTGCTGATTGGACGAGAGACATGAAGAGCAGAGGAAACCAGATGATGCCGATGAGGACAAAGATGAGGAATCCTCCCATCCCGTATTTCACCACCTTCTTCTTCTTCTGTCCTGGCCGGTGGGGGAATTTCTGCAACGATGAATGAATCCATTAATTCATACCTCGGCCATTTTTAGAATCATCCTTTTCACTTTATTTTTTGACTTAACGCATTCCCTGCCGTCGACGGCTTTCGAAGTCAAATATCCGCGTGAACCGGGTAGGCTGGCAGTGAATGTTGATAAACAAACGCAAACGAAAGCACGTTCCGTATATAGTTACTTTTTCAGACTCCCTCCAGCACTTGAGGATGAATACATTCGCATAGATGTCTTCCACGCAGATCCAGCTGGACAGTGACAGAGTGGTGTCGGTCCACACCCAGTCCATCACGGCCCTTAACTCTGTCAGGAAGGGGACCAAGCGAAACCTGAAGGAAGACAGGGCGGGAGAAAAAAAAGCAAAATCATTTCAAGTCATCTTTTTATATTAGGCTTCTACTTGAGTTAAATGGCTGAGTTAAATAAAGACTCCACGCGAGTACCCTTGGAAGAGGAAGAGGTTGAGGTAGTTGAAGTTCTTCGTGAGGAAGTTCCCCAGGATGCGATTCGGGTAGCCACACTTGATCTGGTACGCAGAAAGGCCAAAGTAAACGCACTTGACAAAGTACCACAGCTGGGCGACTGGGTTGCGGTTGAACCTCCTGTGTGCGGAACATAAGCGATCGAAGGGGAGATCGGTCGGTCGGTCGTCTTCTCTTGTTCCAAAAGAATCCGTTCAACTTCTTACCTTTCAGTGACCCCGGGTAGGATGAAGAACATCCAGAAGTGTATGCCGAACACCAACACCACCTGGAAAACGCACTTTCCCAGCAGAGACTTCTTCAGGTAGAGGGCCCGGTCCACAATCATGGTACCGAACTGGATCAGCAACATGACCAGGAAGGCTTCAGGGACCTGGTCCTCAGACAGGGACTCGGTGATGTCGGCCGCCGCGGAGTATTTCTACAGGTCGGTGCCATCTGAGTCAGTGATACCCAAACACGACACGCGCTTCTACGCCGCTGCAAACTACAACCGCAATAATAAGCGTACAGGTGCGTCGCAAATAAACTCGTTTATTGCAAATCGTATTGGTCAGCGTAACTGATGAAGAGGCCGACAACATAATATCGCATTTGAATACGTTTCCAGTAAATGGGACAGTTTCTTACCCCAAAGGCCCAGTATCCATATATGGTAACGATGAAGTTGACGACGTCGATGAGAAACATGAGGGCGTAGACGTCGCACACGGGACTGTAGTCTGGGTGGATGATGTCGTAGAAAAACTGCCTTATGGGTAAGTAGATGTGAAGGGCTCTGGAAAAAGAACAATATACGTTAACGACGGCATCTAGCTCAAAGTTTGCCGACCTTAAATACTCAAAAGAGCCATACGGACCGTCTCTCACAAAAACAAAGCAAACACTGGGAGCCAAAAACCCTTTTGACAGCTAAAGGGAGGATAACACTGCATATATATATATATATTTTTTTTTTTTACCTAAATGTATAAAAAAATAAATAAATCAACCTCTCGTGTGTTGCATTTATGAATTCAATGAACTGCTATCGAGAAGACATTTTTATTTCTGCATGTAACCAAAACTTTGAAATAAAACAGTCTGTCGATTTGAGTCGTCTTTGCATTTATGAAATTCAAGCCACGCGCTTCAACGATCCCCCTGCAGCGAACCCAAACCCATTTTGGACTCACACTTCAATGATGGCGGTTTTAGTTTGAAGCATCCTCTCTCTGATGAGCTGCCTGATCCGCTGCTTCCTGGTCAGAGGCGCCTTTTGCCGACGCCGTCTCTTCTTGTTCCTCTTGTTCTCCCTCTTGGGCTTGCCTCCTGGGCAAGAAAAATCAAGACATCAAAAAGGATTTAAATATTCGAGAGAATAAAGGATTCTTTTCTCAAACGAAGTCCCTTAGAATACTCTGGAATCTCTAATGTCGCACGCCCCAATTATCCCCGCACAATTCAGACTTTGTTTTACATCTTAAGGGAAACAAAATGTCCAACATTGCATCAAACTTCAGTCCGACAAATCGCCGCCATACATGTGTCGTCATTGTTTTATGGCTTTTAAGTTTGACTCTTAATGGTGGCCACTTATTTCAACGCTCGGGCGACAATTAAGAATGTGGGAAAACGAGTCGCGTGACGCCAAAAGGCCGGCAGTTTCCGTGCAGTGTGCCTCGGGTGTTCACCGTCGGATTCTGCAGAGTTGCCTTTCTTCAGCTTCCGGAAGATGGAGGCGGTGGACGACCGGAGGGGGAGGAACTTGAGTCGGCGTGCTTGTTTCTCCTTTTCGCCTCCGGTCATTTTCTTCTTGTCCACCTTCTTCTTTAGCTTCTTGAAGAAATCGGGCATCTCCACCTCCTTGTTGTCCCACAGCCCGTGGCACTGCGCGGTCACGGACACGAGTACATTTTGCGCACATACGACGACCGTTAGTACAACAGTCGAGGTGTTCCTATCTGTACTATAGTCACGAAAACGCACAAAATATGTTAACCTTGAGAATAGAGCGGTGGAAGAACAGGGCGAGCAGCTGAATGAGGTCAAAAAGCACATAGCCATCCTTCTTCTCAACGCCAATAATGTTGGGCAGGGCGAAGGGACGCTCGGCATTGATGCCTCGGTAGGCAGTAGTGGTCCACGGGAAGAAACCGAACTGGAAGAAGTACTTCACCACCACGTTCAGCTGAAAGAAAGGTTTGGCACAAAACAAAGTGTCATTTGTCCGTAGCTTATTATCATAAGTTGATATGTTCCTGTCATTGTGGCTAAAAAGCGACGTGCGGAGAGTCTCTGTCAACGGAGGACACTTGTGCAGTCAGTGAATGGGGCGATCATTTCACTCTCAAATCTCACGATCTCGCCTTTTCTCACCCGTTTCCTCCCTTTGTACGAGCTACGTTGCCCGGGCCCATCTGCTTCTTCCTTGACAATGGCACCGTGTTGTTTGTGGTTCAACAAAAACATAATACAGAACAGTGCACGTGGCACCTCCAAAGGTGGTTTCCTGTTAAGAACACTTGGCTTGGGCAGTCGGGATGTGTGCGAGGGTCAATCGCCTGGTGTGCGGGTGTGAGGCGTCGACTGTCATTTTTGTTTGCGCTTGTTTATTAGTTCAATCGCAAGTGTGGAGATGAAACCGTCGATTAAGAAGGGCTTCCACGTGCGCGCTGAGACCGTACCTCGGTGTAGATGATGGCGGTCATCCAGAAGCGTTTGCTTGGCCGGGGCACAGACAGCATCGCCCACATGAAGATGAGGATCGGCAGGACGAGGCTGAGAAGCGACGCCGACACCATGTGGTTGAGGATGATGACAAAGTAGCACAGCATCTCCGACTTGGACACCGTGGTGTTGTAGAGGGCAAAGATCAGCTTCAGTGGCCTCGGAAGGGTAAGGAAAAACCTGTCGGACGCTGAGATCTCGTCGTCGTCAAACATTCTGCGGATGGAGAGAGAAGAGACGAACGACTTGAAGTAGCGGCGTTGGCTTCCGATCGCGAGCCCACTTTTGTGTCGACTGACTTGTTGAGCAGCAGCTCGCTGGCAGTGAGGTTCCTACTTTCCTGACTTAGTGGTCGTGGAACATCAGAGGCATCCGTACCGATTTCTGCGATGTCCTCCCTGAAGCCAGGAGAAGTGCGTTCCGGGTCCTCAGTTTGCTGGGATTCGCCGTCGGGCTCCTCCCCCTCGACACCCTCATCTTGCCGTTGCTCCGTTTCATCTGACACCTCTTTTCCACACCGCGTTTCATCCTCCCCTTCCCCTACAGCTTCTTCTTTTTCAATGGCGTTCGCCTCAAAGCTGCTTAGAGAAAACGGAACTCAACAATCAACAAAAACATCCACCAAGGCATCATACATTTCTTGTACTCATTTTAATTCCTTAAGGGGGAAATTCAAGTCACGCTCTCCTGTGTATATTTATGCATTTATATAGCCCACACTTGCAGGCGTTCCTTCTTCACCTTGGTGAGAGCTCATCGGCTTCATAGGAGGTCCAGTCGACACGGGCCGATTTCCGCAGCCTCCTTCCGAGATGGTCGGAAGCCGCCGCCGCGAGCGGAGGTTCATCGAGCTCCTCCTGGGTCGGCTGCCGGGAGCCCAGCACGGTCTCCTCCGTCGTACAGCTGATTCGGGCAAAACGTGTTTTGCGAATGTGTTTTTGTAAGCGTCGAAGACGATTCGGAGTCTTCAACGAGCCCAACTTGCGTGGTTTCATCAAGACAATAGAGAGCGTTTTCAACGACAAATGACTTTGATCGAAAAGGGCATTGGCGAGTATTTAATGAACCTCACGTATGTGTTTGATCGACAACTTTGTCTCTTCATCTGACCTATCGAGAATGTTTCCATAAACGGCGACAACCATTTAGAGCAGGAGTGAACAATAATAAATAAACAATGCAAATATGAAGGAGCGACGAGCATTTAGTTGCCCTCGGGTGACCCTCCCCCCAATGATTTAAATGACCGTAACCTCGGCATCGCCGCGGGAGGGCCGAGAGGTTTGAGTCCCAATATGATTGTAAGCCAGTGTAACGTGAGGCAGTTTGAAGTTTGACACTGCGTTTAAATATCGGAACACGGGAGGGGCGGACCGACTGTATTGCGCGTGGATGCGCTGAGGCCGCTTCCTCGACTGTGTCTTAACAGTTTGGAATGCGCTTGGAAAGTTCCTTTTCCTACCATCAGTTGATGTTCTTTTTATTCATTAGAATACGCGCGATTCTATTGTATGTTTGAAATGTATTTTTGTATTCCGTGATTCTTTTGTGTCCCGCGAGAAGGCGCCGACGTCCCACACGTCCCGAATCGCCGGTTTAGTGTCTCGGCTGAAGCTCCGGTACCTGGAGAGGCTGCTGGCCCAGGACAGCTTGGAAGCTTGGCTCCTGAGTTTGGCGTAGGCGTGGCGGGAGGAGGGCAGGGCGGGTGGCGGTGAGGAAGGAGGCAGCGAGTCTTGTGGGTCTTCTTGTGAGGACCATGTGTTGTGACGGGACAACCGGCTCTCATAATACCGCTTCACGCTCTGCCGGCTCACCTCTCTGCCCTGCGGAGCGAGCGAGAAAGTGGCGGAAATCGAAACGGTGTCACGCGCCATCGCGTGACCTCCCACCTTCTTCTGCTGCTGGCCGAGTAGTGCTCTCTCAAAGAGAAGCACTTTGGAAATGTCCAGGTTGTCTTTGCACAACGAGTTGAGACCCTGAGTCGAGTCGTCAAGAAGCGACTGCAAAAACACCATGCCAAATTTCAGGGTGTTGATGATCCGCTGTAGAACGTTTTCTGGAAGGGAAAAGGCTTTCTTACACACTTTTGGGGTGGTTCCAATAGAGTGCCCTCATGTCTGATTACCTTTATCTTCTTCCCCTTGCCCTTCCGCTATGCTTTCGTCAAGGTCGTCCTCGCTTGAGTCCATTCTGTCAAAACCTAGAAGAAAAAGAGATTCAAATTGGAATGTGATTCAGCATGGGAAGGATTCCCCAAAAACTCGCCAAACATGCTGAAAATGTATTTCAATATAATTATGATTACTTTTTCTTTTCTTTGTTTTTGAAATTGCTTCGACTTCAGATGTATTTTCACTCATAAAAATATAATTATGAAGTATTAGTCTTCGCCCACTGTAGCTGCGGTTGGACCTTCTGAAAACACCTTTTTTCACGCAAAATGCTACTTGATACATGAACTTCCCCGAACATGACTAAAATAGACACATCTCATCGTGTATGTTTCAGGAAGATGTCTTGGTTTTTGAAAACAATGGCGACATTCTTCCACTGTATTACTGTTAAATCCCGCGGAATGTCTTCAACCGCGCCGACAATTGTGCAAATCTGAATTTAGGTTTTTGTTGAAAATCCTACTAAATTCCAAGAAGAACAGGAGAAATATTTCCTCACCGCTTTTTCCAAGGTCTGAGGGATTCAAATGATGTTGAATGTACCCTGTTTAGCGCTAATAACGCGTCAAGTCCAAATTTTGGTGTACAAATTCCTCACTCTGCTGTGCCTGAAGCTCTCTCGTCGCTCTCTTCTTCTCCTCTTTTTCCATTCGCCTCTTCTCTCTGCTCAGGTCCTTCAAAGCTGTTTTGGAGCTCGTGACCCAGGCGTTGTAAGCCAGCTTAGAAAATGACGCGCAATACAATTGGGTGAAGAACTTCTGACATTTAACTTTTTGTTCAGTTTTTGGTTCGGTGTCTCTTGGCTTCTGCCTTCAACAAACCTGAAAAGCAGATTTCTTCTTTGGGGGTTCCTCATCTTTCTTCTCTGGATCCTCGTCCTCCTCCTCACTGTCACTCTCAAACAGGTGGTAGCCACAGTTGTTTTCCACTGTGTGAAACAGAGCAGTGTCACATACGCCGGCCAGCGAGCGTGTTCAACGTTCTATAGCTAACAGATCAAGTGTGGACATCGGGCAGCACGAAGGGGAGCTCTTCTGCCGTGGCCGCGAACGTGCTCTAGAAGAAGCTCCCCTGCCACCGTACCCCATCCCGGATAGCGCGTGCCGTGTCACACGCCCTAGCTTGCCGTGAGAGCAGTGAAAAAAGGGGGCCAAGTGCCCAAACTTGAAGGGACCGTGCCGCGCCAGACGCACACCGTCTGCTTCCCGTCCCACGTCCGGTTCTGTTCCATCCAGTACTTTCACGTTTCGCTGCGTTCGTCCCTGTGTTGCGCGAGCCGACTGCCGTGGCAAATGTCGAAATCTGGCCTCGCGTCCACGGCATGTTCCGTTTTCCCATCCCGCGTTGTCTCAGGTTCATCCCCCTTTCGTGCACGGGGGCCTGAAACGTGATTGCCGTTTCGTAATGCAAAAAGAATTCTTTGAGTTCAAATTACAGAAGAATGACAGTATTTTGTGGACCCCTGCTGTCGGCGGGGAAAGGGGACCAGGCGGGGACAAGGAATAGCAAAAACCTGGGGATCAATGACGCCCGTTGAAAATGTTTTGGGGTTTTCAAAAATAACTTTTACACCCAAACAATTCTAGAACAAGCAAAGATAAATCATCACTCAGCGTTTTGGGGGTTTTGGCGAGCCTCCCAAAAAGAAAAGAATTTGGAAAAAAAAAACTCATCTGCAGCTTCGGAACCGGGAGCATGCAGGGGTCCGCTGCCTTCTTCTTATCGCTCCGCAGGGAAAAGTGCTGATTCTAAAGTTCTTATGGATTTGGGCGACATCATTTTGTATTGTATTAAAAATATTAATAAAGGATGCGGGAGGAGGCCGGAGTATCCCGGGAAAATCCTCGCGAGGAGAGTACGTGCAAACGCCACACAGGTTGTGCGGCCGTAGCCCAACTGCAAACGCACGACGACTAAAGCGTCGCGCTGCCCTGTTATTGTAGCGCTGAAGTAGAAATGTTCCATTATTATCTGGCGTAATCCGTTATTTTGGCACGATTGACTTGTGAAATAAAGACTGCCATCGAATCGACATCAACGGTTGGGGGATTCGTCAATTGAACGCAAAGTACAATCTTGATTGTTTCGTTGTTCTTTATGCGTTTGTTACTTCATCATGTACCTCCGGGCCGCGAGACCCAAGGCTTCCACCATTTTCCTGCATCCCTCTTTGCCTTCTCTTCGTCCCCTGGAAAAAAAAGAAGCATGGTCTCTCCTCATACCGGCAGTTGTCAATACTGAGTGACGCATTCCGCAGCAAGCGCACGCGCCGTATTGGTGTCTCGGAAGGATTCCATTCATTATCGTGCGTTACCCAGTCTCTCTGATTCGGGATCAACCGGAAGCCCCGCTTTGTCTGCCGGCGGCGGCCGACTCCTCTGTTTGGATTTAATCTTCTCCATCCTACAGGAAGATGCCGAACATTTACAACTAGCTTATAACATTTATTACGTAGACATTGTCCGTATATAAGGACAAATGGATGAGGATAAGGGAAGGGAATTTGTCGATATTTTTGGCTAACAGGATGTAATGTTTAAGCACATACACTGTCCATTCTACTGCGTGTCTTACTGTTTCTTCAGGGTCTGCACAGATTTCTTCTCCATCTCCAGCCGAGCCGCAACCTGCTTTTTGACCTTGGCCTCAAACAGCTCGGCACCCCTTAAAGACATTTAGAAAAAAGAGGATTTGGGGTTCATTGAAAAAAAGTACTATATACTGTAATATACACTCCCCCAACCCCAGCGGCACCCACCCAGCCTCTTTGCACACCACTGCTGATTCTGATTCTACAGACCTGGAGGCCAATATCTTGGCGGCCTTGAGGTCGGCCACCACGTAGAGGAAGTAGTAGCTGAGGAAGACCCTCCTCTGCGCTAAAAGGACGGTGAAAGAGATGGCATCCCACACGATGCCGGCCTCGCCCTCGGGCAGCTCACACTCGTCGTCCGGCTCGGCTGAAGAACACAAAAAGGAGAGCCTCGAGATCAGCGAAAATCTTCCATCCGTCCATCTCAACTCAACCCGGAAGACGACAACGTCACTGTACGCATTGTCACTTCTTATCAAAATGAACAAAGACTTTTCTGCAGTTTTGTATGGGGGCGAACATTGATTTGTAATCGATATTATCGATGCCGGTCCGCGACGACGAAAGACACTCACGGACGTCGTAGCCTTTTATGGTGCAGAACATACTGAAGGCCTGAATGAACCAGCAGCCGTTCTTCAACAGGCTGCCCAAGTAGGCGCACGAACCGAGCTGAAGAGAGAACAAATAGAAAGTAGGACACGTTGGATGGACACAGTTCATGTTGAGATAGGCCTCATATTCATTGAGTTCAGGTTGGACCAAACCGTCTCGCAAGTTAACCCTTCATTATTCACCAAGCCTCAAGGCAATTTGGACATTTGTACACTTCCAACTTTGTGGGACAGTTTGAGGAAGGCCCTTTTCTCTTTCCAGTGTTCCCATGATGCTCAGTACGGCGGTATTTGCTGTGTCACGTAGTGTCTGACGTGATAGGAGGACTCACAGAGAGGAGGTTCTTCATGGCGATCACAAAGCAGGTGTAGCCAATGAGCCAGTCCCACAAGCGCAGGATATATTTGACGGGCTGCATCAGCACGCTGCTTCCAAACAACATGAAGTAGAAGCAGGCCACCAGGTAGCCCATGCAGAAGATGTTGATGCGAGTGGTGCCCGTGATGAAGATCAGGCACAGCACCAGCCAAAAGAAGTAGCTGAACACAAACACCTTCACCGTGTCGAGGTAACACCTGAGGACCGAACAGAGACAAATTGGGGTTTCTTTCTCGGCCAGAAGGGTGCACGCTGACATGAACCGTCGATGTCAATAGCGTGTGACTGTGAAGTCGCCAATAAGACCAAGGTCACATCGTGTTGTCACTGAAACACAACACGGAGTCAATAAACCTAACACAATCATCAGAAAATCTAACGAGAACGAGTGCTACAAGGAGGGTGACGTAAGTCGACAGGACGTACAATGTTTTCTTCTTCTTGAGCCTGTTATACAGTATTAAAGTCAACCGCCGTTTTTCATGGGTGATAGGGACTGTGAGTAATTGACCCCACTAAAAAGGAAATGTTTAAACCGTAAATATACCACAATCTATGATTTCAAAAAAACACCAATCAATCCATCCATCCATCCATCCATCCATTTTCTAGCGCTTGTCCGAGGTCGGGTCGCGGGGGCAGTAGCTTCGGCGGGTACGCCCAGGGATCCCGAGGCGTTCCCCGGTTATCCCCGGGGTCTCCTCCCGGTGGGACGTGCCCGGAACACCTCACCGGGGAGGTGAGGTGAATTTGAAATTCTGTCCATCAAAGTTCTGAACAGAACGGGTGACAAAGGGCAGCCTTGGCGGAGTCCAAACCCTCACCGGGAACGAGTCCGACTTACTGCCGGATATGCGGACCAAACTCGGAC
Source organism: Phycodurus eques (assembly GCF_024500275.1). Taxonomy (NCBI): domain Eukaryota; kingdom Metazoa; phylum Chordata; class Actinopteri; order Syngnathiformes; family Syngnathidae; genus Phycodurus; species Phycodurus eques. The sequence continues at coordinate 1,084,999 of NC_084525.1, read as the reverse complement.
AGCCCGTATCAGGGGCTTCGGTACCCCGTACTCCCGGGGGGAAAAAAACACGAACAGGCGAATTTGTGAGTAGCGAACGTGAGAATAGGTGGGCGTTCTGTACCGAACTACAATTTTCTTTCTCGTACTTTGTTTTCCAGCACGGCTCTCTCCTTTCTCGTTCTTCCTGACCTGCAGTGAAGGAAGTTGTCCACGGGTATGAAGCGGTCGCAGGAGCCGGGGTCGAGACTGCGGCTGATCTCCACGTTGTCTCCAGCCAGCAGTCGCACCGCTGCCCGATTCTCCTCCTCAAACACTTGCCACTGCAAGGAGGAGCACAGCAGCAACAGGTGGTCGTCTGCACGGGGCCAGAGAAAGAGGGAGAGGAATTCCTCTGGAAAGACACAAGCACTTCCACTGGTTCTATTTTTAAAGGTAGGTTCGGTTCTGATGTGATTTTTTTCACTCAAAACTTTACGGAGGACAATATACTCACAGAATATGAATAAGGGATTGGGACTCATGGCAAAATCAGGCATATAAAACCATTTGATGACATTTGACGTCAAAGGTTGAAGTGCAGTCCTCCACGGGTAATCTAAAAGGGAACACCAGTGAAAATGCCTTCAAAATATATCCAGCAGACGATCATATTTCATGAATGATAACTCAGTCAATATTATTGTCTCCTAAACGTTTCAGTGCTGATTTTGGACTTGACGGAGTCAGTTTGTCCAACTCGTCACCTCTCCCTGTCCCAGAGTTGCCAAGGAAACGGCAGTATAGGCGCAGCGATAGCGATGTTTCAAATTGTTGAGCTGCTGTATGTTCCGGGAACGAGTGTCTGACTGATGTGACGTGCGGCTGACTTCTGGTGATCATTTGTTATCTGCGCACTTTCGTACATTGGCATTTAATTTCAAATAAAGTCGTACCGACACACAGCGCAGGAGGGATGCCGATGCAGAGTAAGTACTGCAGCACTATGAGTCCCGCCGTGAAGCCGCAGTATTTAGGCCACACCTCTCCTATCGCCTTCCTGCGGCGCCGCGACAGAACCGCCATCAAAGCGCAGGAGTGAAGCAAGGCGTAGAAATCCATCCTTTGACCGATCGCATTGACTGCCACAATGAAACTCATCTAAAGATTTCAGCGCATGCGAGATGAAGATGTTAAGGAGCCGCTCTCCAAGCTCAGACTCTTGTGACCGGACTGAAACCTCACCTCTAGGCCAAATTTGTAGAAGAAGAAGTTGACAAAGTACTTCACGCAGGGCCCGATGCCGTGGTCCAGGCGCTGCCTGGTGATCCCGTGGAAGATGATGCCGAAGGGCGGCGGCTTCAGGTCGTTACGGATACGGAAATACAGCTGGTGCCGACGGACGGTCGCCTCGAACGCCAGCAGACCCAACACCATTAGATGATTCTAGCATACGCGAGAGATGAAGTGAAAACGACGTCACGGACGAGCCGGCCGCACTACGTGGGGAGACGTCGGCGGACGGCGAGAAAGGAAGGCGACCGAGCTTCGTGTTATTGTCGCACATGTAATCGTACCCTGAGACAAGGAAGGATTCTTCCTTCACACTTGAGGAGCGCGCCACACCAGTAGACCGGATCCACAGGCTCGACGTAGAGGATGGACCTCTGGAGCAACTCCATCACGCTCGCTCCAACACCAACGTCCGGACCCGACGAGTTGGATGGGACCGTATTCTGAGATACGCAAACACTGGTAAGTTGGGAAGAAGTTGGGTTATTTGTCTTCTTTGAAGAAATGATGCTCGACAAGAAGAGAGGCTTCAAGAGTACAAAGGTGGCCGCCCTCTTCGCTAAAGCGTTGAGCTTTTAAATTCATCGCTTAGTCACTTACTTTGACTTGATTTTCAGTAAAGCTTTTAACTTGGAAAACGTTGTTCTAATTTCTTTGTCTTTGAACTTTCTTTCCCATCATTTCAATCGAAGCAAATATATTTGGCAATGTATGAATTTATTTCTATTATATTTAGCTTCTTTTTGTTCATTTCTTATCTTTACAATAAAGCTTTTTGCAACTATGAAATGTCTTGAGTTGATTTTGATGGATTTCTTTTCGAGTTAGGAGAAAAGCATTTAGCGCATTTCCTTCCTGACACTTTTTTGTACTTCATGTTATTGACTTTTATTTGGTGTTTTATTGATTCTTTTAATTTTACGTCATCTTGTTCGGAGAGCTTTTCACCAGGTGGAGTATTTGTTGACTTTTTCGAAAATGACAAATGTCCGTCAAGCGAGAAATACGGAAAATCGCATAGTTCTTCAAAGTTAGTTTTGCCAAGGCTTCTTCTTATACCTTGTTTGACGCTGTGCAGCACGTTTTGTTGAGGAAAGAAAGCGTTATTTGTTTGAACCAGGTTGATGATGTCTCAAAGCATGTGGAAAAGTAGGACATCCCCCACAAGCTGAAGCACTCACTGCGGTGCAGTTGGAGGAGTAGCGGAGGGGTTTGATGACCTCCAGCTGGTAAAACATCTTGCACACCACCGTGACGCAGGCCCACACGGCGGACACGCTGGATGCCGTGGGCCGCAAGCGATGGAACGGGATCGCAAGCACCCACAGAACCAGGAAGAGCAGGTTCATGAGAGAAACCTGCCGAGACGGACAACGGGAACACATCACGACCATGACAGTGGTTCGTTCCGCTCCTGTATATTGTACCCGACCTCTTTCAAGGACACCCAGATGATGCCAGAAGACACGAGTTTGAAGCCGTGGAGCTCCATTAGTCTCCAGCACAGCTCCTGCAGTTTCTGGAGGCCTAAGATAGCCTGAACGAGCAGCAGGCTGGCCCGGTTCACAATCACAACCCACTTGTCTGGGGAGGGGAGAGAAAGGGGAAAAAAAATCCAGCGGTGCCACCCACCTTGAACCAATTGCCTACTCGTGACAATAACGGAGAGACCCGTAACCGTGTCTTCCATTATTTGTCCGACTTTATATCGATCTTGGACGAGACACGCCGAGCCCAGCGAATGGTGTTACCTTCCCGCTTCGTTTCCTCCTGCTCCTCCTCATCACTCCCTTCTGAGGTCATCTCAGAGGTCATTTCAACAATATCAAGAGTCTCCTGACTTTTCCCACTGCTTATGTTTTCCTTTCGAAGTCTATAAGAAAAGAAACATTCGGAATCGAACACCCTCGAGGACTCTGGAAAAATATATCACACAAAGACTTTGGGTCCAGTTTTCGTGACCGGCGCAACTGTGTGCCAGGGGTGGGTTGGACCGGCGTCGATAATTTCGCAGAGCAGTTCGGTCCGGCGGGGATCCGACAGTGGGTTTGTGTTTACCCCTGACTTTATTCGCCACCAGTCAAAGCGGCCCCTCTCATTCCCTTTGAGGCGCAACGGCAGTTTGAACTGAGCTACCTCCGTGCGGAAGAGGACGATACGTAATCACAGCCATCGGCGTGCGACCGGAGCATTGGCACCGCTCTTGGCCGGCGCGACGACAAACTATGTGAGCGGGCGTCCTTATTAGATACAGAATGAGCTTGTGATAACCGCCTCCTACTTAAAGATGTCCGCGGAACACAAGGTTTGTCTGCCTGTGCCCTGATCAAATTCCACCAAGATTTAGAGGTGTAAGTTTAGACCGCCTTTGCGCCATCAATTTGTCACTCCGCCGACCGCGTCTCCGAGGACGCGCTGTTGCTGCGCCGGAATGCCCGGTTTGGCGCAGACCGGTCTGCCGAATCGGCAAACACGAGAGCCTCGCGCTTGCACGAAAATCAGGACATGCCGGGATGTGCGTCGTCGCCGTAGATGCGCTGTCTACGAAAACGGGGCTCTTCATCTCATTGAACATGTGAGGATCAAATGTTTTACTCTTTCTTTTTGCTTTATTGCATTCCTGCTTCGGTTTTGAAATTCTTACCTTTTCTGGAGCTTGTCAATGTTTTCTTTAATACTGGAAATAAATGTAGAGAGAGAGTCAGTACGGATTGTTTTTAGAGCCGGCCATGTAACAGAAACAAAATAAAAAGGGTATTTTAGGCTCATACGTTTTAACACTTGCTAGCGCCAAATAACAGTTAATATTAACAGCTCTGTATAGAGATATTATAAATAGAATGTACGTAGATTTTTGTTCTCGATGACTCTGTGTACAATTGAACCTTCAAGTAGTTTTTTGTTTTTTGTTTTACCTTTCTGTTGTCCGCTGCATTTACATTTGATCTTAAAGCATGCGAGAAGGGATGAAGACTTACATGTCAGAAATCACGTTGACTGAACGTCTGAGTTCTTCTTCTCTAAGTGAAGAATAGATGGGAGGGGGGGAAAAAACAAAGGTCATTTCATTGATGTGTCTTTTTGTACTTACTTTTCTATGGAGCCCGTAGAGCGACGTAAGAAAAACAAACAAATAAAGGCTGGGGGAAAAAAAACAACAAAGTTGGTGAGATCTTGCAAAAACTGCAACAGAACGCAAAGGTTGGTGAGGGAACCTGTAGTTTAAAACACTGCAATGACAACATGACACTAATGATTTACTGGAGACACCGGTCACATTCGATTCTATATTTATCTTTATACCGTAATTGAAACAAAGGAACAGCCTTTTTCACCACAGCGCCACCTGTTGAATCTGCTGGGCAACTTATGTCCTTCACGTATGATCACGCAGCATCTCTGTAGAATTTATAATTTGGCTTCCCTCTCACCTGGGAACTTGCCTGACGGGAACATTGTCGAGGTCACTGAGGGTCAGGAAGTCGCAGTTGAAGTAATGCAGCTGCAGAATACAAGCCAATAGGAACGCCGCAGGAAGTAGGATACGGGCAAAGAGCTCCATGGTGTTGTAGCGTTCCAAACCCAGATCTCGAAGACTGACCGAGGATACGAGGTGAAACTCAAGCTCACGATCCGCGAGCGATGCACTGATACTCACCCGTCCTCGGACATGCCCATGCTCTGTCGCAAGAGCGCGGACACACTTCGGAACTGGTACAGGTAGATGGCGATCAACACCAGCATCGAATAGCCGACCACCACCGCCCAGAACGTCTTCAGGTACCGGCGCCACAAGTCGAAGCGAACCTGAGATGTGGAGACATAACATAACATTAATAATGGATAGCATAGACCAGAGGTGTCAAAATACACAGTCCTCGGGCCAAAACCGAGCCGCTGGCGGGTACAATCGGGCCAGCGGGATCAATTTGAAAGTGCAAAAATATGTAAGCGATTGCGGTGGCGGGGGACTAAGGATAGTGAGGTTGACGGCTTTTTCGACAACAACCAGCAGACGAGACTTACCTCATTTTTCCATAGTTTGATCAGGAAGACATTTTGTACATTCGTACAAAAATTGTCAAGTAATCAGTAATGGCTCATTAAATTTCCTGTTCATCAGTCAAGGAATTCCAACCGCCCCTCTAGAATGCAAATAGACCACAGGGTTGCTGATGATATCCAAACAGAGAATGAAGGGAGTCTTGTCGCAGCCATTAGGCCTTTGTGAGCTAAGTGCGCGGCATGCATCTAAAAGCTCAGCAGAAACACAAGAAGGGCAAGCGAAACCAGGAAAACGCGAGCAAACTCGGATGTGTGTGCATTTCGGACTTGAAATCAATAGAGAGGCCCGCTTTGAGTGTGCTCGTGCCTTGTCTTGGGTTTCGATAATAGATACCTTAGAAGAGCGCCCGAAGAGCTGAGACCGTCTCGAGATTATTCACGTGGCAGTCTCGTGCGTTTTTGGTTTTGTTTTCAAACGGCATTCAAAAAAGAAAAAATCCGCGTTGACGCAATTAACAGCGCTCAGTTTTGACTGATTATTCCGTTTAGGTAACCGTAGCAACCAAAACGAGACCTTGCGGGGTCGGATTGCGCACCTGGTACAGGACGACGAAGGACAGGAAGAGAACAATGTAAAGAATCTTGTAGACGACCACCTGAGCAAGGGATACAGAGTCAAGATTAGAAACGGCACATTTGCATTTCTATTCCATATTCGACTATTACCACAACTTCAAACATTATGTGCATTGTGACCCCACTGCGCCCCCTCCATCCTGTCTCTCTCTCTCTCTCTTCATATACTCTCCTGCATAATGATGTATAGTTAGAGAGTACAAAGGTACTGTGAAGATTTGGCCTTCCGTGCGCACGCTGTGTTCCGTCGCATGCATAAAGACGCATGAGGTCCAGCGCGTCGTCGAGGTTGGCGGTGTTGCATACGCTATATTGTTTTCTGATCGCACTTCTCATCCATTTCTAACGAGTGTCGCCGTGTGCTTCTTCAACAATTTAGTTTCACGGAACGGAAGACTCTAAAGTGCCCGGAGGTGCGGATGTGAGCGCGGATGGTTGTTAGTTTGTACGTGCCCTGCGATTGGCCGACGACCGGTTCGGGGCGTGCCCCGCCGCCTGCCCGACGATCGCTGGGATGGGCTCCGGCACGCGTGAGGAGAAGCGGCTCGGAAAATGGATGGATGGAGACGATATGTTATCACAGGTATATTGCGAACATTTAGTCACAGTAATAAAGCATCGGGAAATACACTGTGTGTTTAAAACCGGTCGGAATAGTGGAATCAAGGTTTAAAATGCCACAAATGGCTTCGTTTGGTATTGATGGTACGGTCATTTAAGTACGTCCGAATAATTACAGCCACTTCCTGTGGTAGCCATTATCTTTTTTCCGAGAGGGTCAATATTTGAGGTGAGGCGTTTGTGGAGACACGAGCGCTCTTGGAGAGGAGGTCACCGTTTTCAGTTTATCTGCCAGTTGGCACTGGCGGCATCATCCCGCCAGATCCGGCATACGGCGTCCATTGTGAAATTCAACTCGACTCCTAATCCTTACGTTACTTTTGCAGTTTTGCTGCAGTCATTTCTTTAACGTGCGTTCATCGGTCCGTGTGTACCGTTCCGGAGAAGCTGACCACAAAGAACATGGAACAGCAGAAGAAGATCCAGTATTTGACCAGGACGCTTTTGACTCCAGAGATCAGCATGGCCACCGCCGGAGATGGCTGGTTTTCCTCGGCTGGAGAAGGTAAAAAATAAAGGAGAGAAATAGGGAAAGGCAAGAGGAATTCATATTTGCCCCCTCTTGAAAGGACATGAAATGGGTGCGACAAACAAATAGAATTCAATTACGTTGGATAACTTTGACTTCATCGAGCGATCTGGCCTTCAACCTCTGCTCCTCGCGTCTTTCCTTCAGCTGCTGACGAAACATCAACCAGAAGGCGAAGCTGTAGAAAACCTGCATGCAAGCAAAATAAAACAGGCACAATAAAGTGACGAAAAACATGGCCGTTTCACGTCAAACGGCCATGAAGGTACTTTGGGTAGTGTTGTGAGATGTGGTCCCGATGAATAATGGAGCAAATCATAATAACGAATGGATTGATTAAAGGTAAGAAAGGGCCCGGGCCATCAAGACACTTCAAAAAGAGAGAGAGAGAGAGAGAAAAAAGAAAAAGTAGAAATTGATCGCAATCTATGATGGTGTGTGATTTGGTGCTGATCCAACTTAGGTTTGCTCAGCGTTGGCGAAGATTTGCGCTCCAAACGATAGGCGGTTTCAGATAGCGCTTCTCTCTGTTACCTTCGATCCCAAGTGGATGCAAGGTGCGGGGTGATACCCGTTCAGGTCAAAATCCTCGATGACGGCCGGGGGCAGACCGGGGTACAGCTCGCCCCGGCTCAGGCGCAATCCGCTGACGAAGCCCAAAACCAGGAGAACTGTACCGTACGCGGCCAGGAAGGGGGCGGACATCATGGCATACCGGCGCCTGTCTCGCATCATCCAGATGACGCAGGACCAAACCAGCAGGGCAAAGGTCAGCCAGTTGTTGTAGGTGATACTCCAGACCTTCAGAGCAGACGGGATGTATCGCATAGAGACGTCGCTCGTGTTTATTTGTCGAGACCATTTTTTTCAGAGATATTTATTTCTATTGTTTCCGTGAAAGTTGATGTCAATTCATGCGGGGAGGGGGGGGGGGACCTTGCTGGAAAACAAAACAAAAGTCATCATCATAACCACAGTTCCCTTCACAGTTTTCAAGTTGTACTATCCACGAGGGTCCTTGGTTTCCGACCGAGTTCTGTTCCCGCCCGTAACCCGATATAGTACGAGTCACCTACACTAACTTTCACAATTACAGTAAATATTGGTATAGAAAACACTTATTGGCCACGGATATAAAATAGTCCAATGGAAAAATATGGCAAGAAAAGGAGATCACTTCAGGACCTTTTTCGCACGCTGGAAAGGGGTCGGTCAAGTGCCGCGTGACGAATTTCGGGGCGACGTTCATATTTAGGAAACAAATGTCACGTGTCGAAACGAGCATTTATTAATAATAAGGCGGGTTGAGTTGTAACCATGAAACATACATAGCCTACGTATGACAGAGGGTTCCTACGGACGGAACCCGAATGATCCGGAAGGCGTCGTCGTTTATCGCTACCTGCACGGAAGCGGTCGTGAATCAGACTTACAGTAAATATTCAAAACACCGTGAATAAAAAGGCAATGACATGAAAAACAGGAAGTACGATGGTGACTGAGCATGCCTTCTTGCGCAGTGTGATGACGCACTGCAAAAAACAAGGACCTCAATACTCTTTACTTTATGTATTTTTTCTTGAAGAATGAACTCTGCTAAAACGCAAACGAAAACACTGTTGGATTGTCTCCTAACGGCAAGAGTTCATCGTAATTTCCTTCAGTGAACGTGTGGTAAACTCGCATGACAGTTCGCTAGCCCATCCCAAAAATCAAGCCCGTAAAATATGAAGGTCAATTGGATTGTTTTTGCCTTTTGCTAATGTAAGTTTCATGTCTGGATGCGTTAGCTAGCCAAATTCACACAAGCATTATTGTTCCATTCGGACTTTTGACTGCTAAAGAGAAGCAACTTGTTTCATTTGGGTTATTTGGTTTCTGTCTTAGAACACAACGGAGTCGGTATAGTTTCATATAGTTTAAGATGAGGCGTTTACGCTCTAACGTCTTTGCATTCCTGAGCAATGAGTCCGTTACAGTTCCTGCTCAGGCTTACACGGCACAATGATGGCATAATTACAAGACTGAAATCCGTGTCGGATTGACTCCTTTGGACATTTGGGAGCACTTAAGATTTGTTCACTCAATGACAAATCTATTTGTAAGTCATGGCCGGTCAATGCCTCCCTACCATCATGATAATGAGGCCACTGACGTAGCTGTGTTTCTGGACCAGTCCTCCGAAGACGACCAGACCGCTCGGGCCTGAATCGGGAGCAGAGGTTTCTGTCAGACTCGCCGAGGACTGGCCGGTCCTCTCCGTTTCAGCTTGGCTATCTGTCTCAAGCAGAAGGGATGGACAGAGCAGGTAACAACGTTTTGGGGATGTCTTGTGCTCATATTGACAATGACAAAAACAAATGAATGGAAACATATTTGCTTGTGTTTACCACGTGACGGCGAATGTTTGCCTTCTTCATACTGCGGGAGAGGCAAACGGTCGGTGTAGCCGGCACGCCCGAGCCGGCTTCCTTGATCCTCTCCGTAGACGCCTTGCCACGAACCGCCCCTCGTGAACACGATCGCCTTTGGAAAGAGAATACATGAGGACCACTTTTGTCTTGATGACAAAAGAATTCAAAATTCAAATATCGGCACCCGATTAGGTCGATATGTTTCCTCCTCCGCGCCGCTCAAAAGCTGAAAGCAGGGAAAAACACTTTCCGAGTTATTCTTTTGAACAGTTCCCGTCCGTCCGTCCATTTTCTGAGCCGCTTCTCCTCACACACACGTACGTGGGAGGAAAGCGGAGCGGCCGGGGAGAACATGCAAAGCCCACACAGGCGGGGCCGGGGATTGAACCCGGGTCCTCGGAACCGTGGGGCAGACGCCCTAACCGGTCGGCCGCCGTGCCGCTCGTTTCCAATCATCGAATGTGATGAATAACGTGGAGATTTTGCAAGGTTTTCTTTTTGTTACCGACCTCTTTCTTACAGTAACTTGACCAATCATTGAACAAATTCTTATCCTTGACTTCTGATTTCAAAAGTAGTTCTCCATCTGTTTGTTGTGCCTATGTAAATGAAACACGAATATGGTTTCACAGTCATAACGGCCCTCTGAGGGAAACTGCGCCAACGATATGGCCACTGACAAAATTTGGTTTGACAGCCCTGGTCAAAATCGAAAGAGCAGTGGGGGAAACAGTCATTCATTCCCACCTTTTACCCATACATTATTGATGACTGGCTAGTACATATGTTGGTAGTAGGCCTGGATATGGTGCATTTCTAATAGTGTTACTAACGTAAAACTAAAGAAAAACACACACGTATTAATACCCACTGTACATGAACGAATGCAAGCATTCATTGCAGCTGGTTAAAAAACGACTGACGGATAAACGCAATGATTAATAGTTCCGATGGATCATAAACCCAGACAAATACTTTACAGCAGCGGTAATGTTCCTTCGAAAGCAAAACGCATGAATTGGAGAACGAAAGGAAATGCATGCTTTGCAGTAAACGCACGATGCGCTATGTGTATGTTGTTTACATCATGCTTATCTCCTGAGATGTACACGACTCCGGAGAAGCTCGGGGCAGCGTCTGGAGTGGATGGCCGACTCTCTTCGCCATCGCCGTTGTCCTAAGAAACATAAACATCAAACATAAAGCGTTAATGATCAAACTAGAACGCAAACACCCCAAAAATACTGCTCGTGGCTTAGCCCATGAGCAGGTCATTACAGCGGTGCGGTGTCGAGCGCCTTGTGGGTGTCGTCTGTCTATATGCGCCCCGTGCGAATGCCTGCCGACCAGTCCGAAGCGCACCCCGACTTCGGCCCAAGGTCAGCGGTGACGGGCTCCGGCTGAACATAACAGAAGCGCAACGTCCCAATCTATCGAGCGGATGGCGCCGCTGGGGGGAAAAAGAAGCTTCGGACTTCTATTTTACAGAGTAACTCAAATGCGAATAAACATGTATCCAAACACTGTTTTGGAGTCATTTGCTTAGTGTGTCTTTGTAGTTCAATTGGAAATGTGCACACACGCCCCTTTTGTTACTGGGCTGGGATGAATAATAATTGAGCCCAATGAATTCTGTTCCATTTGTTTTGACCGTGACGTTCTTGAGATGACCTGTTAGAAATGTTGAAAGTGCTTCGTTGCACAAAGGTAAAGACGCTGTCAACCAACCTCGTCTGTGATTTGGACCCATTTGTGCAGCAGCGTAACTAGCGTGTAATAAAGCAGCAGCAGAACAAAAGGGTTGACGAAGTCGGGCCAGCCGACGTCGGGCCGCAGACCGAGCGTGTACGGGTCAGAACCGTTGGTTCGGATCACTCCTGTCATTCCAAACAACCTAAGGCACACGAGATGGATGGAATCAAACTTCATGGGTCTTCGGTCTTCATAAAAAAAAGGACGAATCAAGCACAACACCGAAAATCTGAATTCAATGTCCATTCTGTGGCGGGCTCTCAATAATTCTCCTTTTTTGGGATCGGGCGATACCTTGCGTAGACATCGTCAGGCGGCACCAGCTGCTGGGACACGGGCAGCTGGTAGACGTAGAGCACGAGAAGGTGCCCGCCACTGAAGACGGTCATCATCGCACACAGCGAGCTGAAAAGGAGCAGGCCCGTCGACCGGCCGATCGCCCACCACCACGCCAGTCCGAGGAACGTCGCAAAGTACACGCCAGAGGTAAGCGACGGAAGAGCGATACCTGGGAATATACACAAACGCTACGGGAAGAACGGAGAAGCGGTCGTATTCCGGCATTGACGCAAACTCACTTGATGGACAAATGCATTGGGACATGCAGAACTCCCTAATCGGTTGATTCGTCAGTTCATTTGCCGCTCCTCTGATGTCTTCTACGCCCACGAGCTGCAGGACCGTGCGGGCGATCCGGCGAAGGCGCGGGGGACGAGCCCTTCGCCCGTCGAGGAAAATACGTTCGCTGCAGTCAGCTACTGGCCGAACGACGTGCGCTGCTGAGTCGACGCTGAACTGACAGTCCACACTCTCGTACGTGTGTTCATCGGGGACTAACGCGCAACGACAACTCGAAAATGTCATCGTCGCGGTGGACTGAGCCGTTTAGCTCCTTAGCTCGCTAGCTTGCGGCCTGGCGACCATATTGAACAATTCACTTTCTCTGTTGTGTACTAGAAGCTGCACATGGCGACAGGCTGTGGCGCATCGGACGGCGCCAACAAAAGCCCACCGATGCGCCACGAGCCGACTCGCGGCTAACGACGCAGCCGTCGGCTCACCGCGACAATGACCATTTATCGAGTCTGGAATAACTATCGTGTCCATTTTACAATACGTTTATACAGTCATTATCATGACAGGCCTACAAACGACTCACACCTACGGACAAGTTAGGAAAGTTATTTTGTTAACTTCCATTCAATGTCGGTTTTGGGCCTTGCCGCTTCCGTGCGGTGATTTGTCCAGATTCTCTGAACCTTTTGATGGTATTATGGACCGTAGATGATGAAATTTTGGATATATTGGACTTGTTAGAGTAGTTTTAATTCAGCATAGTTTTTACCTTTACTTGAGGATTTACGTTAAGAAGAAACGGTACTTTTGCTCTGCGATAGTGATCGACATGCCGCTACTGTGCCAATCAAAGCGACTCGCGGCGGCTACGTGGGCCTCGTGTTTACATTGCAGACTACGAAAAGAAAAAAAAAAGCTTTAACATGCAGTCTAGTTTCGCCACTCCCCAAACTTGGATATTTCATCCCACTTGTAACTTGAGAAAGTTGCAGATGTCTTTACTGTTGTTTTGGCTGTGTATCTGGCAACATTAGCCCTATTTTGTGGTCATAAGTCACTGTAAAACAGGAATCTTCTGGGGCACTAGTGTTCTGTTTTCTCTCTCTCTCTCTCTCTGTCTATCTCTCGCTCGCTCACTCTTGCTTTGGCACTCGCACACTTTATAATAAGTCTCGTCAGCAAACAGCTTCTTCATTCGGCCATTTGAGTGGATAAAGCAAATAATGTTTGCGTAAGGCCCTATGCATGTGTTGTTGCTTTTGGGCACTTCAAATTGTAAACGGTGGTAGGTGTGTGTGTGTGCGCGTGTGTGCGCTTCCGTTGAACACGATCTGTGATCTGTCTGAGCACAGTCTCATGCCAGTTATAAGGGGGAGTGCGTCCTTGTTCAAGCAGATTGACTTGCATTTATTCGATTGAAGCTCGATTTGTCCAGGTAAAAGACCAAGTAAAACAGAAGGGCGACCTGGCCAAGAAGGCAGCAAATTAAACTTCAAGTCCAAGTCAGTCGCATACAAGTTTATTTCCATTGTTTATTTTCAAAATCAATCAGCTGAGTTGTAGAAATTCTCGGCCACGAATGGTGGGAAAAGTTTCCAAATGATTTACCTTGGTCTTTTACGTGAGTGAAACCTGACATTTGAAGAGGGGCGTAAAGACTTCCTAGCCACTGCTGCCCTGCTCCTGTTTTTGTAATCTGCCCGGCGATTATTGACTCTTGTACTGTTTCACAAGTGCAAACAATACATTAGAAGAGCGTTTCTTGGAGCTGAATTTGCCTTCAGGTTTCATTGAATACATATTTGTATTTATGTTTCAGATGAAGTGATACTGTTCAGCAATATCTGAATTTGCACATTCATTTTTGATGTAGTTATTTGTATTGTACGTGACGTTCCTGCTGAGATTGAAGAAAATCAAATGAGAAGTTACTCATTAGCCACTCAGTACTTGAGCACTGAGTACTTTCTTCCACTGACTCGAGTAATTATCGGGAGCTCATTCAAACAGTCGCGGCCGTAGTTCCGACTTCTGGCAGACTTTCAAATTGTAAAGGCTTACGCGGCTCCGTGTCCCATTTCTTTTGTCCATACCGTGCACCCGCCGCACTTCACCTGCCAGTCCCAGCAGGAAAGTCACAACCGCTTTCCCCGCCGTGTCCATCATAGCGGATAACAGCAGCCTCAAGCCGGCCGCAAACGTCAGCAGCTTCTGAACAAACTGCGGCGGGACAGATTCGAGCGGCGCCGTGCTCTCGTCCGAGCTCTCGGAGCGTTCGCTCCCTCCGTCGGACTCCGCGTCGGAGGTCTCCGGGTCCTGCCGGACCCCAGACGAGCGGAGTCACGTCCCTGTCGATCCCCGTCTCCGGGTACAAATATTATAGGCCGATAGCCTTACCTCAGAGTCAGAGGGCCGGATCCCATTCTCGTGGAGGTTGACCTGAGGTGCCGCTCGAAGTAGCTTTCTGAGAAGTCTCAGTATGAAGAGAGCGGCGACGAGAAGGCCCGCGTCTGGCGCCAGGAGGCGTACGATGTTGCCCGGGTCGACGCGGCTCAATCTAGACGCACGCGCACAACCGTTTGCTTTAACTTTGCATCAATAGAAAAAATAAACAGAACGTAGGTTCATTCATTGGATGGAACATTTTTAGCATCCGCAGCAGAACCTCGAAAAGCGGACCGCATCTCAGTTATATCAGGGGACTCGGGATTTTGCATCACCGCATGAAACCTCATAAGCCGGACCTGGATTGTGCAAGTATTTAAAGATGAGTTTTTATTTGTCTTGTAAGAGAAGAACAACAGAACAGGAGAAGAATCTAAAGTGCAAGAGAAGTTAGGGGAAGTATAAGTTGTAGTCCTAACTGTGGTTAACTTGTTGCACTTTTCTTATGAGGATGACAAATGTTGACAAAATTAGGTACGTGAGACGCATCGAAGGTTAAGTGTGCGTTTTATTCTCTACGTATCTTTAGGCTTGTGTAAATGCCAAAATGTTACTGAAGCTAGAACAGAATATTTCTCACTCAACAATTTCCTACGGGAACCTTTGAAAATCCAAACAAATCTCAGGCGAAGGACCGCCCGAGCGCAATTGGACCTCCAAAGTTGCATGGTACCGTATATGTAATTCAGGTGGATTCGATTCAAAGTAACGGTCGCAATAACGGGACGCGTTCTTTGAGGATGCGTCGCATTTGACCCCGTACCTCACAA